>NC_133770.1:160645450-160844020 GCF_003597395.2 Chelonoidis abingdonii | reverse complement strand
GGGGGTAGGGACGGTACTTACAGCAGCCAGAGAGGTTTCTGGGGGTGGTTCTGTTCCAGCCCTGTCCGCTCCTTGCAGGGGAAGAGGAAATCCATCCTCCCCAGCACAGCCAGGATTAGTAGCTGAGCCTGGTACAGGGTAGGAGCCACTGGCCAGGGTGTCCCCAGCCCAGTCCACCCCACCCCACCCCACCCCACCCCTCCTGTGATTTTCCACTCTGCTGGCTGCTCCGAGCACCTGAAACAACACACCCATGCTACTGGGGAGCAGCGCATGACCACTCTTGCGGCTTCCCTTTGCTTCCCTGTCGAAAAGTCATGTTTCTGTGGGGAAGAAATCTGTGGGGGAGAGACATGTGGGGGACATGACTTCTGTGCATGCACAGTGGCACAACATTCCCCCAGGAGTAAAAGTAGCTGCCATTGGTCCAAGCCCAGCTGCCTAAGAGAATTGAGACCCATTGGTGGAAACGGAGATCAGAACGGACTCACTGGGTGGGTCCCGGGATGGGGAAACAGGAGCTTGGACAGATCCTCTGTGCAACATCAAACCAAGAGAGGAACAGAAACTACCAGTGAGGGTCAGAGAGCAAAAGGACACAGGTCTGAGAAACAGATTCCCATGGGAACAGCCTTGGACTCAGGAATGAGGGAGTGAGCTGCTTGTCCCTTCTGGGGATGGTGACTGGGAGCAGGCAGGTGGCGAAGGAGGATGGATGGAGCTGCAGTGGGGTGGATGGAGGCAGGAGCATGGACAGATGGAGTGGGTGAGTGGAGGAGGATGTGGGGAGATGGATGGAAGGGAAGAGATGCAGGAGGAGGGTTTCAGGGGATGGAGGGAAGGGAAGAGATGCAGGGGGAGGGAAGGGGTGCAGGGGATGGAGGGACGGAAGGGAAGAGGTGCAAGGGGAGGGGTGCAGGCGCGGCGCCAGGGTTTTTGGCGCCCTAGGCGCAGGGGCGGCTCTAGACATTTCACTGCCCCAAGCACGGCGGCACACCACGGGGGGCGCTCTGGCGCTCACCGGTCCCGCGGCTCTGGTGGACCTGCCGCAGGCGTGCTTGAGGATGCTCCACCAGAGCTGCAGCGGGACCAGCGGACCCTCCCCAGGCACACCTGCAGCAGGTCCATCGGAGCAGCCTGCCGCCCTCCCAGCAAAATGCCTCCCCCCAAATCCTGGCGCCCTAGGCGACGCCCTAGGTCACCTAAATGGAAGCACCGGCCCTGGAGGAGTGCAGGGGATGGAGGGACGGAAGGGAAGAGGTGCAGGGGGAGGGGTGCAGAATAGAGGGGCAGGGTGGTAGACGCAAACGCAGAGGACGGCAAACTCCCTCAGATTCAGGGCACCTGAGGGGTCTCCTCTTCCCCCCACGCCTTGGTTGGTCTGTCTCTGCCCAGGCAGGCCTAGTACAGGAAGTGCCTCTGCTCTCCCTCTCAGCCAATGGGCAGCTGGGGGGGAGAGAGAGGCGGGGCCTGTGGCTGGTTCTTGTTTTTGTGAATGAAAAGGGGGAGGTGGGCGAGCCCTGCCGGGAACTGCCTCGCCCGAGGGCTCAGTGACACCTCAGCCCAGAGCGGGGCCAGCATCGTCCCTTGGGGCAGCCCCAGCTGGGAGCAGGGCCCCGCCGGGCAGGTGGGCGAGAGAGGAGCCCGGCCGCCTTCCCATGCTACTGCGCGCAGGGCCGGGGCAGGGAAGATGCTGCTGAGGAAGAGGCAATGGCTGCAGATGCAGAGCGCGGGCCTGCATCCTCTCTGGTGCCGGCACGGACCGGCGGGTGGGAGCAGCTGAGCAGCCGAGTTTAGCCCCCAGCGTCCCCTTGGGTGCCAGGATCTGGGGCGCGCGCTTCTGGCCATGGACATGTCTCCCGGGGAGCGCTTCATTCTGCCCACTGGAAATTCCCCGCTGTGTGTTGGTGTAAGTAACCGAGCTCCGTGACATCTGCTCCGCCAGCTCCCTCCCTAGTAACTCCGGCCCGGGCTGAGCAGGGAAAGTGGCCGGGCCGTTAAAAAACACACGCCCCAAAACCCTGGAATGGAGTTGCCGGGGGTTGTGTTTTGCGCTGCTGCTGTTAAAGGTGCAGCTCCGGAGAGGCTGGAACAGCAAATCCCGAGTTTCTTGCGATGCCCCTGGTTGGGCTGCACTGACGCGGTAGTCCTTTGTAAAGGCTCTTCCTGCCGATTAGATTTCTTTGCATAAATCTTGGCACTATAGTTAGGCTCGCCTTTTAGTTCCGATTCCTAAAATCCTTGCAATATAGATGCGTTTTGTGACTATTCGGGGTTGTGTGTGTTTGTGCAGAATCTTTGCAACCTACTTGCATTTTATTATCGCTTTTTTTAAAACTATATTTACAGTTTATTTGTGCTTGATTTGCAAAAGCCTTGCAAACATATTTGTGTTTTGTCTCCGCTTTGTTTGCACTGTGCCCTGTGTTTAGATTTGTATTTCTTTCTGCACTGCAATTATTATGATTACTATTACAAATGATATTGTGCGAAGCCTTAGCCGGCAAGATTCTTGGCACCTAATTTCTCTTCTGATCATCTTTTGTTGGAGATGCTCAGATTTCACCTGCCCGCCTTTTCTAGTGGCTTAGAAGGTTCCTGGTAGTAGGTGCTGCATTCATGAGACCATTCTATTTTTGTTGCATTCCTTCTGTTTGAGAGAGAGAGTGAGTGTGTGTGTGTGTGTGTGTGTGTGTGTGTGTGTGCGCGCGCGCGCGCCCTCGCAAGATGCCGATGGAGGATTTTTACCCTGAGAGTTGCTAGGAAACACACTGGGCTCCCTGGGGTGATTCTTTAGTTTCCTTGGTAACCAGAGACTGGGACTGGTGAAAATGAACAAATCTCTGTTCTCCTTGGGAGGTAAAGGGGGTGGATTCGGTGCCTTGGGAGGGGGATCCAGAGAAGGGCTAACGGGAGTGAACGTTTGGATCAGGAAGATGTACTTATGGGGTGCATTGCGGGCAGGGAATAAGGGGTTGCACTGGAGATGGGGCAGAGAGAGGAGCCCATGGTGGGGAAGGGGAATGGAAGAGAGAGGGTGTATGGGGTGATTTAGGGTTTAAGGGTGGATCAGGAGAGGGAACGAAGCAGATCCTGGGGGAGAGATTAGAAGGATTGAGATGGGTTATGACTGGAGGGTATATGGAGTGGGAGCCAGTAGCACAATCTCAAGGCCAGATCCATCTCATTCCATTTACCTCAGTGGGAGTTGGATCGGTTCCCGGTGTGGACACAGAAGAGGGGAATGAAGAGCTGGAACGTTGGATTGTAGGAGGTAGATGTAACAGTGAGAATGAAATGTGTCTCTGGCGGGAGTGAAGTGTCACATGGACACTGATTTGCCACACACACACACTAGCTGCTGTGGCAGGAGTTTTACATCTCCTTCATTTTGTGCCATCCTTTGCCTCTCCTTTCTTCTGTATTTCTTTGCATGGATGCTGAAGCCTGCTCTTGATGGCATTTTTTTAACTCCCTACGTTTCTACCATGGGGGCCTGAGTTAAAAACTAACCTGTGCTTAGCCAAATGGGCTCCAAACTTACTGCACAGGGGCTAATGCCAAGACACATGCCACTGAACCAAAGCCCTCCAGGCGATCCCGAGGTGCACAGCAATCCACCTTCCAAATGGACCTCACGTCACCCAAAATTCTGGCTCTGCTCTGCAGTTTGCTTCTTGTTTTAACTGATGGGCACTTTGGGGGCACCAGGAAGAAGATGTTGTAGTTATACATTTTAGAGACCTTCCGAAGAGCTTCCTACTCCCACTTCTCTCTCCTTCTAGGGCTGAACCATGTAGGATGCTAGGGGGAGCATGGGGCTTGGGCAGAGAAGGAAGAGTGCTCAGGCAGGATTTCTTATGGCTGCTTTAAAAAAAATTCCGTTTGTCTAATATCTGTGCGTTGTGCCCATCACCAGAGTATCTGAGCACCTACCTAAAGCTACTTTTCTTTCCTGGCATTACAATTAGCAGAGATCTTCTGCAGGATATGAGCACCTCAGTTAAAATAATCTTTGCCCTGAGACATGCTGGTTTCCCCATCAGCTCAGGAGCTGGCCTGGTGCGCTGTCTTTGAACCCACAAAACTTGGGGCTTGATCCTGCTAGATGCTGAGCCCCTGCAAGTGAAGGGTGCTCAGGCTCTGCCAGAATGGGGCTCCTTGGGAGTTGGGCAGGGAAGGTATCTTTAGAAAGTCCCTTTTGTACTTTTAGCTTAGGCTGCTGAGAGCTGAATTCACATCCCCTTCCGCAGCTCTCCGTTGCTATCGTTACCTTGGTATTAGCTCTGCATGCCTGTGGGCTGGTGTATGTACACAGCACCTCAAAAGTCCTGTGCCTAGAGGTAATGCTGCTCAAGAGAGTGTTCAAAGCTGGGCAACTTGGGTTTGTTGTTATGTTATACCAATAAAAACTAGCAGTATCTTATTAAAGGTGACAAGACATTTGTCACATTTATTGTAAATACCATAATAAAATAAAAGATAACAGCAAACAATGTTGTTTGGCTACTTATTCCTATGATTACATATATATATATTACATATACACATATATCCATTCACACAATCATTCATACAAGTTCTGTATAGATATTATAGTTACCAGCCTAAAGTTGCTTGTGACAGAATACTGGCCAGGTACCCTGTACACAAGAGTGGAGCCGAGTCCGGGTCAGGTGCACCTGATGCTCCTGGAGGCTGGCAGCAGAACCATAGACTCAAAGTCCTCAGTCTTCAGAGTCCAGCTTTATAGGGATTTTTCCCTATGTTAGTTCATGGGAGTTGCTTCATTCTGCTGTTGTTAAATTAATCAGCAGGTGGCTGGCTCCATGTTGGCAGCAGAATGTTACCCAAAGTCTCTTATCTCACCCTTCTTTTTTACAGGCTTTTAGTTTGGATTCAAAGTCTATAGGTCTTGCTGTGTCACGCTGCCTTTGGGTTTGGATTGATCACCCGTCAATTGCAGGCGTGACTTTCAGCCTTGAACCTGGCTTTGATCTTCCTTCTGTTGTTCTTTTGTCCTTTTCTTTTTAGGGTGGATGCTTTTTACTTTGTTTCACTGTTGTCTAGGTCTTCAGCCGTTGGTAGTTGAACTTTATCTCATCAGGACAGGCTGGGGCTGGAGGTTGATTTTATCATCCATACATGCCTCATTCACACATCTAAACTAACTAATAAGATTACAGCAGGGTTTGCAAAAATGAAGGTTGGAGGAAGCTTTTACAAGATGGAGTGAGTGTTTTAAAATGGGGTTTGAATTACAATATGGCAAGTGTAGTGAATGGTGAACAGAAGTTACATTAATAAAGTGAACAATTAAAAACAATTTCATTTATCAGTTCTACAGTTACAAAGAGAAGCTCTTTTCCCCTCTTTCCTCCCACAGAAGTCTTGTAAATCCCTGATTTAAACTGCCTCGGGTTAATTCTTTTTGCTCTAGACTCCTGCTCACTACATTTCCAGAGCTCAGCACTGGCAAAGCATGGCTGTGTGTGCCTAGAGCTGCTGAGAGCTGGCTCGAAGCGTCAGCCTCTCAGTGCCCAGCTACAACTCCAGCAGCGCAAACATCCTCCCAGCCGTGCCCCAAAAGCATCAGCTGGAATGCTAGCAGCATGAGCTGGGCATGCTGTGCAGGACCCCAGCTTCCCCACCGCTGTTCCCTGCCAGTCACTGCTGAGCCTTCAGGAACACAAAGGTGTTCCTTTTCAAAAGCCAGCACTACTCTATGTAGAAGGAGGAAAAATCCCCTCAGGCAGTCTTGAACTTTGCTCTGGCCGTCTTATCCTGTTTGAGCCAAATGGGAACATGGGACTGGGGTGTATTTCAGTTGCAGTGCCGGCAGGAGAAGCAGCCAGCCCTGAGTTTATTCCGTTATGCCCTTTAGGGTGTGGGTGTGGGTGGGTGTGTGGTGGAGGAAGACATCTGCCAGGTGGGGGAGAGAGGGAGGCTGTGTTTGCTCAGGTGGATCTGGAAGCTTTGTTAGCTAATGCCGGGAAGGGAGGAATGGGAAAAAAAATCTCTCTCACATGAACAAGCATGAGCCTGGGCTGGAGAGACAGGGGAGGGAGGAGAGTACAAGTAAACAGACAGGGCATGTGGCTTATCAGAGGCAGAGCAATGCATGCTTCCAAGAACCCATTAAATTTTAAAGGGAATCTGCCTGGAGTGCACGTTAAGAAGGGGTGGGGAGCTGCCTTGGCTCCGTCCCCCTTCCAAGGGCTGTTGTTTGTTGTTCTCTGCTCAAAGTTGCTTTGGGTGGAATGGTCCTCGCTGGGCTCTCATTGGGATTGCGGGAGAAGCAGCCGACCAAGGTCTCTGCAGCTCAGGTGGCTGGGGCCCTCAGGGATGTGAGGAAGGGGGAGAAGCTCATGAGGAGCCTGGACAAGGTTCCCTGCTAGGAGAAATGACTCTCGGTATATGAGAGATGGAGTGACTCCAACGGCCTGGCAGCTGCCCCCTCCCTGGGAAAGTTCTCTGGGAGGGACACAGACCATGCGGGTTTCCCTTTAAATCAGTCCTTGTGAGTATGGCAGGAGCAGAGGTGAAGCTGGAGGATGCCCACTCTTGGGTGCATTCCCAGGCACTGTCTCTTGCCCATGCAAGCAGTGCTGTTTCACAGATTCTGCCCCCCTTCCCTGGCTCTGAGCACCTGCAGGGTGGGTTGCAAATCCCCTGGGTCCCATCCCCCCCACTCTGTTGCAGCAGAGGCTGAAGTGGGCCTAAGTTCCATACTCTTTCCACAGGTGCAAGGTTCCCTAGGTTGGGTGCTCCCAGGAGATCCCAGCCCCGGTCCTCACCCTGACTGGTGGCCACGTCCTAGGTCCCAGTCAACCGGGCTTGTTTATTGGCTATCTTCTCTGGGGTTTGCCATTGCCCCAGGCTGGCTCTGCCTAGGAAATCTTTTCCCAATGGAATGAGTAGGATAGCTGCTTCCTGCCTACAGAGTTTGTATGGGGTGACGTGGGGGTGGCTGGCCTCTCCAGGGGAAGAGAGGACTCCCTCCCACTTGGCCAGCTGGAAGCTCTCTGTGGAGAGTGGGGGCCACCCTACTGTGGCCTACTTGCTCTATGGGATAGCAGGACCTCCCTCCTGCAGATTAGTCCAAGGGCTTTCATGGGAGCAGAGGAGGCATAGGCTGGCTTGGTGCGGCACCCAGAGCTGCCTTGCAAACAGGTCTGGAGCACTGACTGAGCGTCTCCGCTGGCCCCTCTCCCTTGCTTTCTCCCCAGGTCCCAATTAATGGATTCTGACATGGATTATGAGAGGCCAAACGTAGAAACTATCAAGTGCGTCGTGGTTGGGGACAACGCGGTGGGCAAGACTCGGCTCATTTGCGCCCGCGCCTGCAATGCCACATTGACCCAGTACCAGCTTCTCGCCACCCATGTGCCCACGGTCTGGGCCATTGACCAGTATCGTGTTTGCCAGGAGGTGAGTGACATCTGCCTCGTGGGTGGGACTGGTGCTGACAGGGCTGGGGGGACTGTAGCTGTCACAGGACACCCCTCTCTTGGAGCATGGTGCAGATGGGCTGTCCAACAGGACAGGGCACGGCCCTATCATGATTGCAGTCCACCCTCCCATGTATTTTTCCCCTGCCTGGAGTCAGCAGTGTCATTAACTCCCCTTTAATGTCCTACCTCCAGGGGGAGACAGGAGCTAGCTAATTCCATCCCCTGCCCCGGAAAGCGGCTGACCTTTTCTGTTCCCTCAGGTGCTGGAGCGCTCCCGAGATGTGGTGGATGATGTTAGTGTGTCCTTGCGACTCTGGGATACCTTTGGGGACCACCACAAAGATAGACGCTTTGCTTACGGAAGGTAGGGTGGCAAACTGGTCTTTCCTTCGGGCCTAGGAACTAGAAGGAGGAAATGAATGAAAGGGCGGGAGAGGAGGAGGATGACATGGGACTGGCTTCCATGCCAGGAATGTGCATTGCACCCCTCGGGGAGGGGAGGCTGGTTCCAGTGCAGGGGGCAGGGCATTGTATCACAAACGGGGGTGGAGAGCTGGCTTCCATACAGGGAGCATGCATTGTACTTGCGGGGCGGCAGGGAAGACTGGCTCCTGTTCTAGCCGTAGATAAGTTTAGGGTGCAAATTGTACAAGTCATTAATAGTTCACATTTTATTGAGTTTGAGGTTGGTGAAACACACCCCCAAAGTTTATTTAATACAGACCCCTATCGCTGAAATCATAGAAAAATGAAATGAAGCAAGATAAATATAACAACCCCCTTCTCCCACCTCCGGATCATGCATACTTACTTATAGCCTCAGGCTCGCACAAAATAAAGCAGCCTCCAAATGTTGACATACATGCAACCTTATGGAGACTGGTACCAGCAAAAAAAGAAGAAAAAGTAAGGAGAGGTCACCACTAGACAACTCGTTCATACTCAGGCTTTTGCCATGGTCATCCCTGATGTTCCAAGTGGGGCTTGGTCTGATCATCTTTTATACACATTTTCCTGTTTCATTCCACATGTGTCCGGGACCATATTTGGTCAGGTTTCAGCCCCTGCCCATGAGTGATATTCCGACTAGCCATAATTCAACTTCCCACAATTAATACCTCGATTACATCAATTAATGTCCCAATGTGGTTTTTGCATGGTTACATATACCCCCAAACATCCCTAGAAATCCATTGCTTCAACCTTCTGTGGTGTACTTTTCAGCACAAGCTACATATTGCAAGATGTTGCTAAATTTTCTAACCTTACATTAAGCAGTCTTGCTAACTCCTTTGCTAGACTATCAAAAGTACTAACAGGCCCACAATACCTCAGTTTATGGCCAAGCCTGCCTTAGTGGTTATCCAGATTCTTATGTTTCTCTACTTGCATGTTTTGCATTACAGCTCTAATAGCTGCTGTTTCCCTATTTTAAAGCATTTTAAAGCACAGGATATATAACTTAATCTTGCACCCTAAGCTCAGGTCTGGGTTTACAGGTCAACACCATGCAGGGAACCAGTGTTTCCTCCTGGTGCGGATCCCTTGTGCAGGGAGTCTGCCTTGCACTTATGCACCTATGCAGGGTAGGTGCATATGCCTGAATCCTGTATAGGATGAGTACATGGCCCTTGGGGGACAGAATCGTAATGGAACCCTGCCTCTTCTCCACTCCCAGGTCTGATGTTGTGGTCTTATGCTTCTCCATTGCTAACCCGAACTCCCTGCACCATGTTAAGACTATGTGGTACCCAGAGATCAAGCACTTCTGCCCCCGAGCACCTGTCATCCTGGTGGGCTGCCAGCTTGACCTTCGCTATGCTGACCTGGAAGCAGTCAATCGAGCCAGACGACCCTTGGCCAGGTAGACAATGGGATAAAGCAGCGTACAGGATGCGAGGGATGTCAGGGCAAGCCCAAGGGGACATGTATTGGTTACCAGGGAGCAGACGACCGCTTGCAGAGAGGCGAAGCAGCAACATCCTCCAGATGGACCCAGGCTGTGAAATCTGCAATACAGAGCAATTCTCTTTTGGGCACATCTGTGTGAGAGGACCAGAGCAGGAGAAGGGAGGCAGAGAGGAAGAATGGGAGAAAGGCAGGAAGGAATAAGAGATAGCGAGGAGGGGAGAAAAATAAGATGAAGAGTGAGCCAAAGTGGCATTGGTTGACCCATGAGTGTGATCTTCCTGGCCCCAGGCAGCCTGCTATGCCCAGGGGAGTTCTGTGTTTGCCACTGCACAGGGCCTTACACTCCCCCATGCTGTACGTCTGCGCAGTCCCCTTGCTACATGTTTCCAAGGTCACTGGGTCTCTGAGCAGCTCTTACTGTTGTTCCCCACCCTTTTCTGTTCCAGGCCAATCAAACCCAATGAGATTCTGCCACCAGAGAAGGGGAGGGAGGTGGCCAAGGAGCTGGGCATCCCCTATTATGAGACCAGCGTGGTAGCCCAATTTGGTATCAAGGATGTCTTTGACAACGCCATCCGTGCCGCCCTCATCTCCCGCCGGCACCTGCAGTTCTGGAAGTCCCACCTCCGCAACGTCCAGAGGCCACTGCTCCAGGCCCCTTTCCTGCCTCCCAAGCCACCCCCACCCATCATCATGGTCCCAGACCCCCCTTCCAACAATGAGGAGCACCCAGCCCACCTGCTGGAGGACCCACTGTGTGCAGATGTCATTCTAGTGCTGCAAGAGAAGATCAAAATCTATGCCCACAAGATCTACCTCTCCACCTCCTCCTCCAAGTTCTACGACCTGTTCCTGATGGACCTGAGTGAGGAGGACCAGCAAGGGGCAGCTGGGGGCAGTTTCGGGGCTGCTGTCTCCACCACTGCCACCGAGCGGACGCTGCACCAGGAGGAGAGGCACCACGGGCGTGACTTCCTCCTCCGAGCCGCCAGCTTCGACATCTGCGAAAGCACCGAGGAGTTCAGCTCCAGCCAGCGTCCACCGTGCCTTAGAGCCTCCACCAGCGACGGGATCCTGCGAGGCAACAGCTACGAGAAAGGGCAGCGCGGGCTGAGGCGGGGGAGGATCCTGTCTTCCTGGAGCCGTGCCTTCGTCAGCATCCAGGAAGAGATGGCCGACGACCCCCTGACCTACAAATCCCGGCTCATGGTGGTGGTGAAGATGGACCCTTCCATCCAGCCTGGGCCCTTCCGGGCGGTGCTCAAGTACCTGTACACAGGGGAGCTGGACGAGAACGAGCGGGACCTCATGCACATTGCCCACATTGCTGAGCTGCTGGAGGTCTTCGACCTCAGGATGATGGTGGCCAACATCCTGAACAACGAGGCGTTCATGAACCAGGAGATCACCAAAGCCTTTCACGTCAGGAGGACCAATCGTGTGAAGGAGTGCCTGGCCAAAGGGACTTTCTCTGGTATGGCTCAGGGGGTTCCCTGTTGGAGCAATAGCTGTGGGAGACTAGACTGCTCAGGTGGTGGGGATTCACTCACCAGTGAGGAGGAGTCTGGGGCTCAGGGGACTGGGTATGTTGCGGGGAGCCTCTCTGAGTCTAGTCTGGGTCAGTTGTGACTGAGAGTTGACGCCATCTGATGGCTGTTAGCTGGCCTGTGAGCGAGTAGGTGCATCTCTGTCCAGTTCCTGGATAGGCGTCTGTATCTCAGTTGCTGCTCATGGAATCCCTTGTTAGCAGTCTCAGGAAAGGGACCCAAGGACTGAGTGGGCCGTGGAAACTGAACTTGAGGCTTAGCCATGCTCCCTCCAGAAAAGGGCTGAGGCACGTTAATGGGGCAGCTTCCAGCGTGGCTGCCCAGGATGGTGATGTGCTACCAATAAACAGGCTGTCACTCTTCAAGGCTGTCCAGCCTAGTCTTTCCCCATGGCTTCTGGAGAGCTTCCAGTGCAGATTTTATGCAATTGTGATGCTATAGTTTCTTTCTCCCAGAAAGCCCTGGCTCGAGAGTCTGGTTTCCTCCAAAATTTCTGCCCTCCAGCCAGTTTTCCAGCTCTGGTTATTTGAACAAAAGCAGCTCGAACAACTTAGTTTCCACTTGTTCTGGATTATGTAGAATTATCCCCATTCGTGATGGGAAATTCACCATTTATGGGACATTCCTGGGTCCTGAGACCCCCTTCCAGGGCTTCTGAAACCACATCTGGGTATGACGTTGCCATGATATTCTGGTGCTGTGTCATCACGCTTTGTCGTGACATCATGGTACGATGTTAAGACATTTTGACGGAAATGTGCCAGCATCACTCTGGCTGAATTTGTTCCATTCAGACAAACCCCAAGGTCACATAAGTAGCCAGTAGTTCATCTGGATTAGATCTCGGGTTCTGGGAAGACAGCGTGGTCCTGGGGATAGGGAACCAAGAAAGGTGACTTCTCCCACTCTGAGGTCTGCCAAGGCTTGGTTTGCAGACATTTATGCTTTTGTGCCTTTGTTTCCCCGTCTGTAAAATGGGAGTCATGATACCTGTGTAGAGCGCGCTGAGAGCTGTGTCTGAAAGGCCCTGCCTAAGTGGTATGTGTTCTGCTTGGCTTTGTTCCAAGCCCTCCCCCGGGATGCTCACAAGTGGAGAAAGATGCTGGAGATGGGGAAGCCTTTTTGAGTTTAGTGTCCAGAGACTTGGCTGCTCCTGGATTGATCCCTGGCGTGACTGCCTCTTCTGGGCCTGCAGGTGCAGCCTCAAAGTTATCTCTTTGCTGGATTTCTTATAGGGAGGGACAGGGATGCTGCCTGAGGCTGCCCCACACATGGGCAGCTGTTGACAGGCTGTGAGCTCCTTCCTTGATGGACGCCTCTTTGCTTGTTTGCAGATGTCATCTTCATCCTGGACGATGGTGCTATTAGTGCCCACAAGCCCTTGCTTATCTCCAGCTGCGATTGGATGGCTGCTATGTTTGGGGGTCCTTTTGTGGAGAGCTCCACCCAAGAGGTGAGGAGGGCGGCAGCAAATGCTCGTGGCAGGGTTGGGATTTGCTTTCTCTTCCTCTCCCTCCCTGCAGCCCAGCCCGGTGCTGCCAAGAGTCCTAGAGAAGGGAATGCAGCCTGCATCTTGCTCCATGCAGCACCTGAACAGCGGTTCTGATGAGCAGGCACTTCCGCTGCCTGCATTGTCTTAGTGGTATCCCAGAGGCCCAGAGCTACAGCATTAAGGAGAGAGAAAGAGAGAAAAGCCTGAATGCCTTTTGCACCGGCTCAGTGCTTTTCCTCTCTCTAGCCAGGGCTCATGGGGCAGAAGGAGAGGGAAGCCAAGATTTCACAACAAGCAGTGACTGGATGAGGTCAAAGGGAGAAGGTCCCCAGAGCAGGAGGAGACCAGGCAAGAGGAAAGGGATGTTCGGGAGAGCAAAAGGAAGTTCCTGAGACTGAGATCTCTCCATTACACACGCATCCCTCTGTGCCACTCTAACAGCATAAAGTAGCCTTGAAGTGAGTGGGAATGGTCCCCCGAGATCCCTCTTGCACAGCTGGAGAACTCACGGAAGGACTCTGCTCCCAGCCTGCAGCAGAGTGGGTGGCTGGAGTGCCGTGCACTGTGGCTGTTCTCTGCTCCCCAGGGTCCATAGGGAGCGAATATGTTCTAGCAGCCTTGGGGCCACTCTGACTTACACAAGGGGCCAGGCAGGGCCCCAGAACAGCTGTAGAATACAGGAAATGCAAAGGGGGCTGAAAGCCCATCCTACCTCTTCCTCCCTAAGCACAGGAAGGGAGTAAATGAGAATCAGGCCCAAGCACTTTTCAGGGCCATTGCCCACACTGTGCATGGCCTGATTGAGAACTAGAAGTCTGAAGAGATGAGGAAAAGCTCAGACAAAGGGGGTGAGGGTTCAGTCAGACAAGGGGTCAGTCAGAAAATGGTGCTTGTACAGACAGACATGAACAGTTCAGGGGGTGGTGCAGTGGGCATTTACACCAGTGCAGCTTACTCTGCTTGGCCATGGACAGCTGAAATCCCCAGTGCAGACAAGAAGGGGTGGATGCAGCCAGGCCACAGAAAGACTGGGCAGGTGTGATTGAACCAGACAGATTCCTGCTGTAAGGGGACTGGGGAGGGCAGCGTGTGCATCCCCCAAACACTGGGAGCGTGAGACAGGGCACAGAACCTGCACCCCCATGGAAGATAACCCTGTCTGTGTCCACGTCCCTCCTGCACAGGTGGTGTTCCCTTACACCAGTAAGAGCTGCATGCGGGCTGTTCTCGAGTACCTGTACACCGGCCAGTTCAGCTCCAGCCCGGACCTCGACGACATGAAGCTCATCATCCTGGCCAATCGGCTATGTCTGCCGCACCTGGTGGCTCTCACAGGTAACTAGGGGTGACACAATAAGGGCCTGTGGTCAGGCAGCACCCAGGACAAGCCAGGCTTTGTCACCCACAACTGCATCCTAAATCAGGGAATAGGAATCGGGAGAGGGAGGTTCTGTGACCCTAGCTTACAGCTAGACGTGAATCTGAATGATCAAGGACTTGCAGGGGGGGAGGGGTGCTGGGGTCACTGCCTCCTGTGGAGAAGGCAGCAAAAGCTGGGATGTAACCATTTTATCTGGCGTTCCTTCCTCCAGCAGTGAGTGAAGGGACCCAGAGGCCCTCCCTAATTGGGGACTCCATACACTCATCTCCATCCGAAGGGATGGTAACTTAGGAAGACAGGCTTTGGGGTGCTCCTGACAGCTTTCCAGGGTTCATCCCAATGCAGGTTGAACCCAAAAACCAGAGCCCAGCAGGACAGCCTGACAGCACTTGTCTATGTAAGGGGGAGGGCTTGGGAACCCCATGAGTATGGGCTGGCTTGGGGAATCACTGCAGTTCAGAGGCATGACAAACTCAGTGCCGAGTCTCCCACTAGCTGCAGCATGGCCGATGCACACTGCTGGATCTGTCACCCTTGCTGGTCTCACGCAGGGCCAGTGGCTTGGTGCTGGCGGTAAAGCCAGCTGGAGGGCAACACACGTCCACTTGCCTGAGTGGTTGTCTGTAGAATGGGCCAGAGGATGACATGGGTCTGGTGATTTGGGGTGTTGGCTGTAGAGCCAGCCAGAGGGTGACACAGGTGCTGTGCGGAGGTGTTGGTAGAACTGATGGAGTTCAACACGGGTCCAGGGGGGTGGGATGTCGTCCGTAGAGCTGGCCAGAGGATAACAGGTGTCCGATGGCTTGGGATGTTGGCAGCAGACAGAAGATGACAAGTCCATTTTCTAACAACTTCTGAGGCTTCAAGATCTGTTTTTATTCCACATTGGAACAACCCCCCCAAACCATTTGAACATTTTCACCCAATGAAATTGGGTCAAAACGTCTGTTTTCAGATTGAAACAGTCAGATTTTCAGTTTGGCGCTCACACTCCCTCTCTCTGGTCAGAGTCTACCTTGAGGATTTGTTATAGGGAGACTTCGTGCAAAGCAAGCTGGGGATGTCTGTGTGTGAATCTACAGTGCTCTGGTTTGCCATGCACTAGAAGATCCATAGGGTGCTTTGACCTACTGCAGGCTCCACCCCAGCCAGTTAGCTCATGGCAATATAGTGCACTATAGATTTACACCCGTTTGCCATGCACTAAACCTCCGTGTCCCCGTAGATGAGCTCTGAATCTCAGCCAGGATAAACCCTCTGATGATAGCGTTTGTGTCACAGAGCAGTGCTGGGAGATGCTCCCTAACCCCCCTGTGTGTGTTACAGAGCAGTACATGGTGGCGGGCCTGATGGAGGCATTGCAGATGTTGGTGGATATCGATGGGGACGTCCTCGTGTTCCTGGAATTGGCGCAGGTATGAGTTGCTCATTTCTGGGTAGTTCCGAGGCTGCCCTGTGGCTTTTCATGGCCCTCTGGTTATGGCTCTTGCTGCACTCACAGGGGGATGAGAACTCAAAGAAGAAAGGCCGGGAAGATGGAGTGGCGCTAGATAGAGGGCTTTTGTAAGCAGTAACTGCATGCTCCACTATGAGCCCATCAAATCTTGCACGCTACCACAGGGCCAGGTTGAGTCGCCGGTTGGGTGGGAGACCTGTAAGGGACACTGGTTGTGCACGAAGTGGTGTTGGTGGAACTCTTCCATCAGTACTGAATCCAATGGCCCCCGGGGCTGTGGCCTTTCAAACAGGATGTGAAAGCAACATCCTGACCTCTTGTGGTCATAGAAAACCCTATTGCAGGGTGGCCAAATTCCAGCGTGGGTAACTGCCTGTCGCATTTCCAGCGGGATGCCTTATTCTCCTCCACTTCTCTAAAGGGCTCTGCGGTTAGCCGTGCATTGATAAATGATGCCTGCCTTCCACCCCAGAGGTGGCTGCACTGCAGTGGCAGTACTTTGTAAGGCAGGTGATGTCCCCTTGCAGGGATTGCGCTGGTGCTCATAACAGTCTCTCTCTCTTCCAGTTCCACTGTGCGTACCAGCTTGCAGACTGGTGCCTTCATCACATTTGCACCAACTACAACAATGTCTGTCGGAAGTTCCCCCGGGATATGAAGGCCATGTCAGCAGGTTAGTGCTAGCTACTGCCCTCTGCATCACTCACCAGCAGAGTGGAGTACAGCAGGGAGGGACAGTGGGGTCAGCCCTAAGAGACCCAGGGAGAGGTAGCCAGGAGACCACTGTCCTGTACTCTGGGAAGGGGTAGTGAGCTCAGTGCTGTGTGCACATGCCACTGCAGGGCTTGGTGGGATGCCACCTGCTCTGGTTTTGTTGTTAACATGCCCCTGTGCTGTCGCCCCCTTCAGAGAACCAGGAGTACTTTGAGAAGCACCGCTGGCCGCCGGTCTGGTACCTGAAGGAAGAGGATCACTACCAGCGGGCCAAGAAGGAGCGTGAGAAGGAAGACTACCTCCACCAGAAACGGCAGCCCAAGAGGAGGTGGCTTTTCTGGAACACATCCTCCTCCCCTTCTGCGTCCCCTTCCTCATCAGCAGCCACAGCCTCCTCCTCCTCCTCTTCATCATCATCGTCGTCGTCCTCAGCTGTGGTTTGACAGCTCCCATTGCCCTCGCTCCAGTGTCCCTGTGAGAAGGTGGCAGCCAACTGACCGACCAGTACCAGCAGGTCCACCAGGCTTGGAGTAGACACCACCAGCTAAGCCCTTCAGTGGAGAATGTGGGAAAAGTGTCCTTGGTAGAGTGGGCAGGTACCATATAGGGGGGCTCAGGACCATGAGTCTCTGGATCCCCTTAGGAGTTCTCCAGGGTCCTGATCCCTGCTGTAGTTGCTCTGGCTGGAGACAAGGACAGGGTGGTTGTTAGAGCAGGGCCCACACGGCGGGTTGCTGGCATGCGGAAGGCTTTGCAGAGACTCATCAGCAGGAGAACCTCACATTTCCCGGAGCGTGAGCTTTCTTTTGTTTTAAAACCAATATCCTACAAGGAGAAAAATGAAATTCCTTCGGGTTCTGCTTTTATTTTTTAACTGGAGGTTGTGTCTTGTTTTGTCTGATGGCGACTCACTCCTCCTCACCCCTGGGACATTTCAAACCGGAGCAGGAACATGCCCTGAGATTTCCGCTGGGGCTCGTTTGACAGGGAGCAGCCCTGTCTCTCTTTGCACTTACCAGCCTGGCTCTAGCCTCTGGAACATTTGCTTAGGCAGGATGCACCTCCTGGGACCAGCCTAAGCCTGTACAACCTTCCAGGAAAGCCCCATGGACACCTAAGCAGATTCAGCCTAGGAATCAGTCTCCCTTTGCTGCAAGTGGAGAGTATATTCACAAAGCAGCCAGCTCTTCTACTGACTGAGAACCCCACCCCAGTCCTCTGCCTGCCTTCCTGCTTAGTGAGCTCTCCCAGGAGGATCTTGCATTTAACAATCCCAGCTGGGGTCTGCTGTGATTCTGTGACAAGGCTGTGGGTTTAGCCAGGGTCAGGTGGAGAGCTGGGGATGATGAGCTGAGAAGCGGCCTACCCAGAGGACTGTTTTGAGACAGGCTGCTTCTGCACCAATGCGGGACCCTAGCATCTGACTTCTTTTTTAAAGACCCCTCACACACACACAGCCCCAACTCTCCCATTGGTTGGGATTTTAGCTCTGAAGGCTCCATTGTAATAAATGGTATTTTAAAGACTAGCATTGTCCCTGTGTGTTTGGAAGGAAGCAGGTGCTGCTTGGGAAGGCAAGGCCTGCCTGCAGCTGTGAATCTCAGTCCTGACTGATCACTCCCAGGCCCCCACCAAGCCAGCCACACACCCAGCCAAGCCACAGACTGGTTGGAGGATGTTTAAGGCAAGGCACCTGAGCTCCACCACTCACATGAAATAGTTTAACAACAGAGCCGTCAATCAACCTTACACAGGCAAAGTTCCCATTAAAGTCAGCAGGAGTTTTGCTAGAGGGAAGTGTAATACTATTTAGCAGGCTCCATCCATAGAGGCACAGAGCAGTTGATTTGCCATCAGCTGAATCCAAATCAGGCATAAAACTCCATGTTAAGGAGCCAGCATCTAGTCTAGTGCCCTCTCCATTTGAGTGTGGTGCCTCAGGGCTGGGAGTCAGGGAAACAAGGCAAAGGGAGAGAATGTGTGCTTTGGCAGAGTAATCGCTTTTGGAAAGGGGGCATTGGCAACCTGGTCTGGCCCTGCCTAGCAGGTGTTAAAGGAAGAGCTATCCCACACAGCAGCTTTGGAGGATGCTAGTTTCATATACAGGTGTCTTGAGGGATCATATGTTTACACCTAGGTGGGGTTACTCTGCTCCCCACCAGAGGGCAGGGACAGTTGCAGAACAGTGTGCATTTTACACTCACTACCCCACCTAGAGCAGAGAGTCAGTTCCACTATGAGTCATAGTCACCTCCACAAGGCTGGGCTACAGCCAAGCAATAACTGACAAAGGAGACGATGAGGAATTGGGGTCTAATCCAACAGCCATGCATTCAGAGGGAAACTTTCCATTGGTTTCCCTGCTTGTTGGATCAGGTCATTAGCGTTAATGTTGCTGGTGACAACTAGAATGGAGTCAGGGACCACTGAGGGCAACAATCCTGTTTATGTGCTTTGGCAGCATGGTTTAATAACCGAGACCTAGGAGGTGGGCAAGGGCAGGATGGGGCTGCCTATTCCCTCTCTGTACAAAGGGTCAGTTATTCTTTTGCTGGTCCCCTCCCTGGGAGGGGCACTTATCTTCTGCCCACTTGATGTGCACATCCGCTTCCACCTCCCAATCAGTTAAGATCCACTTCAGCATCTGCCCAAGGCAGTGCTTTGTGCACAGGAAAAAAAAAAGTCAACCTTACGCCCAATGGCATGCTAGCCTTAGGAGCCAGCCTCTCCCTCTGCAATTATGGGGAAGTTGGTAGGGGGTACAGCACCCAGATGTCACCCTCTGCTTGTGTCTCATTTGAAACATGCCAGCCTTTCCTTGGAAGTCAGATCTGTGTTAAGCTCCCTACGGTGCAGTTTCTCTACAACCTGGGTTAGTGAAGATGCAGCAATTTATTAAGAGCGTCAGTGCTGGCTTTGATGCACACAAACCTATCAAGGAGGCCCCACTCCCACCTCCAGCTGCAGAAAGCTTATTACAGTGGATGACTTTGCTTCTGCCAGGCAAATGTTGGTTTTGACACAAAATAAGGTGGTTTCAGGCAAGTGCCACTGAAAGTCTGATTCTCCTTTGCCATGCACCTGGTGTAATTTATAGCTGTGCCACATGGGTGTCAAATGTCTTAGGACTGTTATTGGTTAGTGGAGAGTGGAGAGATGCAGATACCCAGGAGCAAGAGTTAGCTATGCTGTGGTTACTACCATGAAGGGGAAAACCAGTGTGGGAAGATTGTAAGTCACAATGAACTGTGTGAACTAGATGTAAATGCGTGAGCTCTGTAGATACACACCAGCTCGATCTCCATTGAAACCCAGACCACTAAGTCAACATTATGGCTGAAGGCTGTGGGCGGGGGGAAGAATGAGACATTTTAGCGTATAAAAAAAGTTTATTCTTCCTTCATACAAGTCATGTATAAAAACTGGAAATATTTAAAAAAAACTGGTGGGGCTAGAGCTCTGTATAAACTACCACACAGGAAAAAAAATCCTATTTTTATATTACCTTTTAAGTTAATATTTACATTTAAAATTCCTAATAAATACGGCATCTACTCCTGCTTCTTGTTTTAAGCACAGCTTTAAAACCCAGGGAGGGATTGTTTCAGGGAAGGTGAGGGTACTTTTGACATTCAAGCATGAGTAGCCTCCATCTTTTCCATGAGATGCTGGAGGTGAGGAAGTGACTGCTGTCCAATCTGCATGCTGAGCAGAGGCCTGCTAACAAGGGCTGGCGTGGTGGATAGCTGAGACCAGCCAATCTGGTGTGTTGGAGGGCTGGATGCCCCTTGCAGACAGGTCAGGTTCAGCCAGCTCAGTAACTGCAGGTAATTGCAACAGCCAATAAAATTGTCCCTGAACGATGTACAAAAGATACTAGGACTGGTGTCTGGACAGTGCGTCCCTATGCATCCAATAGGGGAGGAACACATGTTTAACTTCACAGTCCCTTGTGAGGTAGGGCAGGGCTATTTTCCCCATTGCTCAGAAGGGGAATGGAGGCACAGAGGACTCGCCCAAGGTCCCACCTGAAGTCTGGCAAAGCAAGGATGTGAACCCAGGTCTCCCGAGTCCCATGTAGTGCTCTAACCACTGAGCCATTATTCCTCTCTGCTGGGATTTGGCATCTTCTAGAAGTCAACAATCCCCCTGGATCACAGTTTCAGTACCAATAGGGTAGACAGTTATCTGCCCCTCACTCCAGTAAAGTCCTCAGGTTTTAGGTACTAGATGGTCTAACCCTACAGCAGATAAAACAGGTAGCTACAGCTAAAACGTACAGCAGGTAACAAATGACCCAAGAACCAATTAAAACCTGCCTTTCACAGATGGAGGTAGAGGCTCTGGCCAGCTGGCTGAGGCTTGTCAAGTTTTCTAGAAGGCTAAAGCATCCAGCAGCAGCAGGTGGTATAACATTTAGTCAGAGCTTTCGGAGGTGGCCCTGAATGACAAACATGCCAGCTTTGCCGGTTGCAATTCCCTCCAGCTGCCAAAAGCCAAGTCCCTGCAGCCGGAAAAAGCCAGGCGATGCCAATACCCACGGGGTAAGATTCCAGTGGTGCTCCACAGTAACATATTAGCAGAGTCATTGCAACAGAGTGTTACAAGGAAATCCCAGCCTGGATGTCTGACAGTGACTTAGATTCGGTCATTCAGAGGAAGAATCTGTTTGTTCAACAGCTTTTGCAGCATCACTCTTCCTAGAGGGCTTGCAAGGCTCTTGTCTCTAAAAGACAACCAACTCCCCCAGCCCAGCTGGTATCTACCAAGGATGCCTTACTCAGGAGCAGCCCAGGAGATCTTTGGGCAGGGAGTATCCAGGATTTCAGAGGCATTTATGGCTCTGGCTTGGAGAGAAGCAAGGCAATCCCACCCTGTTCCTCAGTTTAATTCTTCTTCTTCCTCATAAAGGCCAATAAGCTTGGAGCAGATAATGTCTGCAACGCCCCTGAGATCAATCTTATCTAGTGTCTCCAGTAGCTGGTTGACAGAAGCCCCTACTCCTGCTTTGTTCAGCCAGGTGCATAACATCTGGTAATGCGGCTCCTGTGAGTACTTGTCACTCCTCTCCGCGATCTCAATCTCATTTTCTGTGAGGAGGAGAGCTCTCCCAAACCGTCTCCAGTCCTTGAAGGGCACTTCTTGAGTGAAGGTGTCGAAGGAGCACCGCAAAGCTGGGGGAGAGCCAAGGCACAAGCACCCAATGAGAACAGGATAGGTAGGGACACTGGAAACGTATTATGCTCTAGCAACCCAGCCATCTGTTCTGGTAGCTTCCACATCCCATCATGCCACACTAGGCCAGCTTCTTATATTCTCATCAGACTGGATGTAACTCCACCCACACTCACTGTGCAATATTCTTCTTCCCTGGCCTATTCCCCACGTGGCCATGAAGATCACTGGGACACAGATTTTGGACCCCAATTAGATATCCCCAAGCTATATGACAGTCAGGAACACACATGGGAAGGATGATCCCCACTAAGGTTCCTTTTCTCCTCAAGGGATTCTATGTCTGCCAGGCTGAGGGGACTTTTATCCAGAGCTAGCGGAGGTTGTGTCAGTCTCCCCCTCAAGAAATGGCTTCTCACATGAAGGGAAAGTTCATAGAAGACTTGTCTCCCCCCAAGTTTTTCTGACCAAAAAATTTGCAAGTTCCCATTTCTATTCTCTTTCCTCCCTTCCATGTTTCTATGCAAAAAAATTAGCACAAAAGCTTTTTGAAGTATTTTGACCAGCCCTGTTTTTAGCTGCATGGTGGCACTCAGAAGGCACCCATTAAGGCTACAACACATCCCATGGAGGCCCAAAGCACTACAACAGACCACCCCAAACAAACACTTACTCTCTATTGGGTCCTTTCCTCTCCCTGGAACCAATTTCCTCCTCCTGCTCACCATTTGAGATGCTGGGTTTCTCTGCAACACATGGGAAGATGACAACATACCTCCGTTATCATAGGCAACAGGCTGACACACAGAAAGATCGCAATGGGGCAGGTCTGAGCACAACTGTGTGAGCCTCAGGGCACAACTGCTCTTGATTGTCAGGATCGCCTCCATCCCACGGTTATTGGGCTGGATTCTCAGACTGAAGCCCCCAGCAGCCTGTAATCTAATGCACGCTGATGTTACCAGCTACCAGTAAGCACCAGCAAAAAGGAGACTTTGCTCTTCTCCCCTGGCTGATGCTGAGCCATGCAGGAGATTTTATGCCAAGTAGTCTGCCCTTCCTGTGAGACTCTTCAGTTAAGACTACTGTACAAGGATCATCTGAACCTTCTTAGCAGTGATATGCTGGGACCCCCAATCTGGGACATGGGGAACAGCCCTGCCACTCCACAAGAGGAGGTAAACAGCCATGATCTTGCTCATGATCCATGGTATTTATGCAGAGCATTCAGCACCCCAGGGTTAACAAGCCTTCTGCTCAGCCAGGATACTGTTATGTGCTGCAGGCAGCAACCTTGCAATTCTTCACTTCTTCCACATGCCATAAGAGACCAGGCCTGCGTGGGAGATCCTGCATTGCTAACCTTCACTCCTTCCCTGGCCAGGAGCATTAGATCAGCCAGTCCCACAGGGCAGGGACATGGCTTGGAGACCAAAAAAAATCACTTGATCTGTAGACTCATGCTAGGGCACTCTGGCCACAAGCCCCTAGTCCCCATAATGGCAAAGACTGAACTCGTGATCTTCAGCTCTCAAGAAGCTGCTTGGTTAGAAGAGAAATTTGCACCAGGTCAGATGTTAAAAAAGGGACTGAGATCGACCCAATTAAGTCTTAGATCCAGTACATGCAGTAACGGCACATCAGTAAGTTACCTCCTGCTTGGGGGCACTGTCTGCTGCAGATAGAGCCGTAGTCTCACATCGACTATTCTTCCTTATTGCTTCTTTAGGGTCTGACACAGCCAGCAACCCATGCTGGGATTCCTGATCTAACTGCTCATTCCGCCTGTTGTCCTGAGTTGCCAGCCTCCCCCGAGTGCAGTTCCTCAGTGGTGACAGGATATGCACCTTTGTTAAGGAAAACTAAGACAAAAACAATTCTTTAAAACCAGCAGTAGCACATCTGCAGATATCAAATTCCAAAGGATCAGGACTGTAGAGACACTACTTCAGAAGCAGCAGATTTCAGAAGCTACCGTAAAAGTTAGAGAAGGACCCAACCCCCCAAATCTGGGCTCTGAGCACCCAAGTTTGATGGAGGGTTGGAATGTGGTCCCAAAGCCTAACTATGAAATACTGGCTAACCTGAGAATCTCTAATCTGGAAGAGGGGGCCCCAACCGCTCTGCATTTCTGCTAGGAAGGGGTAGAATCTAAACTCCCCTCAGAGACTAAACCAGACTGTTCATCTGAGACAGATTTACAGCTGGAAGAGACCTGCTTTCTGAGAATTTGGCTACACTCAAATTAGAAGACCAACTTGCAGGAGCTCAACACTTTCAGATACATACCCCAGGCCTCACGCTCCCCTCTCCTGGCACCCTCCCCAACTAACCTAACCCCTAACCATCTCACTGTCACATCTCCATTCAAGACACAAGAACAAGAGTGCGATGGGACAGACACCCCCCTCACAATGATGGGAATGAAAAATGAACAGCCTGCTGTGTTTGTGCCTGGGATGGCGGGTTCCAGGGAAGAAGGGGACGGGATGATGATGTTTCACCACCATCATGCAAACAAGATATCAGCTTCTGTGCAGCTGTCAGCTACCTCACAGATGCCAAGATGAAGCGGGGCAGACAACTTTTTGGCCAGAGATTGCCTTGAGTCACACAACCGTGTGAGTCCCTGCACTGCCACAGTCCCCAGCCCCATAACTACAAGACCTTCCAGCCCAATGCCCCTCCCTTTCTGACAGTGAAGGAAAAGGAGCCGCTGCCCACCACATGCTCTTGGAAGCCCTGTGGTAGCAGCTTCCTTACTTGGACCTATGCAGATCCCATGGGAACCTAACAGGCTCACGCTTTCTGGTTACAGGCAGATCTTTGAAAGCCCGAAGAGGGAGGGAGTAAAACCAGAGTAAAAAAATCAGACTGATTAAATCCACTGTGCCCAGACTGCACAGCTGACCAAAGTGACACTCACCTTGAAGCTGTCTGACATCTTCCTTGAATCACCTGGAAAGAGAAAGAGGAGCAGGAAAAGATTAGCAGCTTTTGGCCTTCCCCCTGAGCCTCCTGTCTTTTCCTTGCAGAGGCTCCTTGTGCAGAAGGATGGAGAAGAGGGAAGTGGCTTGCAGCCAAGCCTGAACTGAGTCATTTCCACCCCACAGTCAAGCCATTTGAGTTCTGTTTGACTGCTACAACCCAACCACCAGACCCACAACTGGCTAAACCACCTTCCCCATTACACTAGGGGAGTGGTTCTCAACCTATTTACCATTGTGGGCTGCATAAGCAGCTCTTGGTATGTTATATGACACACACACCCCGAGGATGTCATGTGGGCCACAGCTGTGTGTGGATTGGGCCACAAGTGTCCTGCAGGTTGAAAAAGGACCAGGCTAGGACCTGGCCTCACCACAGTTAAGGTTGAAAAACCCTTTCTTTTCAAAGCTGATAATTCTTCTCCCAAAGTGCTCTAAGATCCACATGCACCATCAGATAGTCCTGAAGACTGGATGTGCCAACACATGGGAACCCACAAACTCTATCCCTTCCCAAGATACAGGCCCCCTAAAACACTGATGTGTTCTTAAACTTTGAGCGAGTCACTTTTCACTGCCTGGATTCAATGTACCCCCGCAACCCCATGCCATATGACCCCTGCTCTGTGAGCATCTCTTACCTCCAGAAGACGAGCTACGACTGTACCAGCACCACCACAAGACTGCAAGCAAGATCAAGATGACTACCGCTACAATACAAATTGCCGTCCTGCCTGCAATGCCGCCTGAAGGAGAAGAAACGGGGCCTCATGAAAAGCAGCCAGATTCTCCTCTCAGCCAGCAATTCCAGTGGAGTCTCCTTTTATTCACAGCAGCAAGTGAAAGGAATCAGGCCTAGGGAGTCTGAACACCCACCTTTCTCCTTCAAGTACAGCACCGAGTTAAACATGAACTCCCACTGCTTCTGCAGGCATCTCCCCCTCAATGCCCACTCCCCCGACAACCCTGTGCCCTTACCTGCCACAGGAGGCGGGCCTGTGGGATGTGCACATTGGATGTCACTTTGCGGTGTGCAAGAACTGACCTGCATGGCTCCTTCGGGGCACCTGGGAAACAGATGAGAATAGATCAGAATGAGGGAGGCCAGCCAGCCAGGGGAAGCCCCAGAATTCCCCACAATGAGGACAACAGCAAGCCTACAGAGCAGAGTCATCAGATGCTTCTGCTTCAGCATGGATGACCCATCCACTTCCCTCAGCCTGGGTCAGGCATTTCCCCTGTTTCTTCCCCAACCCAGCATAGCAGCAGCTCTGACCTGAGTGTGCACCTCTGGCATATTTCACAGGGATGGTCTGGAGAGCAGAAGGTACCGTTCTTGCAAGTACACTGTGTGTTCTTACTGCTGTTGCACCTACTCAGCTGCACCTCATCTGGAGAGCATAGGAAAGACAACTCTGTTAGAGCACCACCTCACCCAAGCCCACATTGCCAAGGCAAAGCATCCAACATCGGTGTAATGAGCAAGAAGGGATTTTCTTGCATTAATGGATCTGATGAGGTAGAGGCTGTTACCTCTCTTTGGACTGAGGGGCTCAGTTCCTTCTTGATAGGACTAGAGATCCTGCCTGCTCTACACAGACAAGATCCTGAGTCACTTTTCCTCAGCATAGCAATTTACCCAGAATTCTTTGCCAAAGACTCCTCCCTCAGCCACTCCTGTAGGAGGCACTGATTGATTGCATCCCTACACCCAAGAGCAGACAGCTGTTCTCATGCTTGTTAATAAGGTAGGCAAAATTCATGTTTCTCTCCCTTCCCCGCAAATATAATTTTGACAGATATCAATGTTGATTTTTAAGCATTTTCTATCGGAATTATTACAGCTGTGGGAAATCATTGGGAAGGAAGGTCAGACAATTAAATGACAGTGAAATTCTGTAACTGCTAAAAAAAATTGTTAACATCCCATGTCAAAATATAAAAAAGTAAATATCCTTAAACCAAACTCTAGTAAGTTCTCCAGCAGCATTTTGCTTACTTTGCCCATCTGTAAATTGCAGACATCATCAGTGGAAGTTTGTGTCAGGGTGTACATACATGAAATTGACATTTACCAATAAGAGTTTAATCCTTCCAGCCTACTTGTAAAGCATAGATTGCATCTCCACCCACAGCAGCTGGTCCACAGGGAAGATAACAGCCTACAACTGCTGCCAGATGATAGTTGGTACTACATTAACTCAAGAAGCAAAGGTCTGTGCTGCAGAACTCAAGGTCTTCGCAAGCCTTGACAATTGCCTACAGTTTGTTATATTTTATATAGATAATGGGATATATTCAGCCCTGGCATATGCAGGTACAATGGAGTCGATGGTGCTGCACCTGCTTATGCCTGCTCTGCTGTCCAAAAGCCAGACACCAATCCTAATAATAGGCCAGCAGGAAGCGCCATGCATGGGGCTTATGCATCTGCCCATCACTCAGTAACTTTTAGCCTCTCTAATGCAAGATGCTCTCAGCCAAGCTCATTTACCACAGAGTAAGCCACTTATTTGTAATGTAGTGGCAGCAAACAACCCCAGTCATTGACCAGCAGATCATCATGCTAGGCACTGTACGAACAGAACCAACCACCTGTCCCACAGAGTTGACAATCCCTCCATGTTTTGGCTCAAACTAGCATGGTGAACTGAGCACAGTGGAAAAACTGCCCCCTGGAGGAGCAGAGGACCTCAGCATCTATTTCTCCTCAGTACCTTTTCTGCAGACACGACAAGTCAGGCACTTGGGAAGCGCATTGGGGTACTCTGTGAATTCAGCTCCTTCTTCGCACCGAGAGCACTTCCCGCTAGTGTTCGAGGTAACACAATGCTTTTCAACATGGAAACCTGCAGGAAAGGAGGAGGAGATATGTGAAGAGAGAGATGGATAGATAGATAGATATAGGACAAAGAGTACAAAGGTGGCATTTCCATGAATAAAGGGCTAGACCTGCATTCAATGAAATCAAAAATGGCAAACTCAGAACTGATAAAAGGAAACACTTCCCACATAATGTGTAATTAAACTGTGGAACTCTCTGACTCAGGAAGTTAAGGGCAAGAACTTAGCAAGGTTCAAAAAACAGATTTACATGGATATCCTAATAAATAATTAGGATAACCTAGAATTAGAACAATGTTGGAAGTGATATTAAAATCTCCTGCTTCAGGGCTTAAACCCATCTCTAACTCCTGAAGCCCAGGAGGAGACTATGCTGGAGGCAGATTATCACACGTCTACCTCCTGCAGGGGTGGAATGAGATATGACGACCACAGGAGTGTCTTGAGACCATTGTATTTAATGTTCTGACTTGTCTGTATCTCTGAGACAGCTCCCAAAAGCAGGAAACATTTCAAAGATTATGTTGAGGTGAGTCAGACTATGTGGGCCCTCAGACTAGCCCTTGATGTCAATAGATGTTCTAGATATGTGCATCTGGCTTGGGAGGCCTACAGACTCTGGAACAAAAGGGAAAGGGGTGGGGAATTCATGCAAAATCTCAGAGCAGGTTGTGCAGCTGGCCAGCCCTATGAGGCTACTAGGGTGACCAGATGTCCTGATTTTAAATCAGGATTGTCCCAATATTAGGGGCTGGGTCTTCTGTAGGACCCTCTTCCCACCCCCACTCATAAGCCTATGCTGCCAGCCTAATTATAAATTTTGACAAATATCAGTGCTTATTTAAATTTTCACAGCTGTGGAAAGTTTGGGTGGTCAGGCAGTAATCCTTTAGTGACAGACATTGAGATTCAAAACATTAAATATTTGTAACTGTTAAACAAATGGTCAACATTGCATGTCAAAACATACAATATTAATATCCTGAAATCCAAACTATGTTCCCAAACAGCATTTTTCTATCTGTGATTTTCAATCAGTGGTATTTTTTGTTTGGGAGTATATGGGGGGGGGGGAACAAAACAAGACAAAACAAAAACAAAAACACATTTACCTGCTTTTTAATAAAAAAAATCTAATCCTTCCAAGACTACACATGACCACCCACCCACACCCCCTGAGAAGAGGGCAATGACCTGTTTGCAGGAGGCTGGCAGACAAAGCAAGAGTTTGGGGTATAAGGAGCCAGTTTCACCTGACAGAGGGACCTTTGTTTTGACTCAAATAGACAGGACCTTTTGTACCGTGGAAAAGGCAGAACTGCCAGGGGTCTCCATAAGACTGAGGGGAATGGGAGGAGAGGATGTTACTGGGAAAGCATTTAGATCCTTTTATTGTTTTATAAGTTCGCCAAGAGCCTTTTTATCACTAACTAAACATACTCTGCTTTAGAAAAGCTGCTCAGTCATAACAATCACCACCACTCATAGCCCTTGGAGAGAAACCAAGGTGCAGGGGCTGGACATTCATCAGACCTACCAGGATAAAAGCAAGGGGCCTGGAAGCCTAAGCCCCTAGTCAGGAAGGAGAGGAGCGTGGTTCCCTGCTCACAGAGAGGTGATGGTTAGAGGTCTGGGACCCGAGAGACATTCCTGGAGCAGACCACGGAATGGGGGCAAAGGGGGAGCCACCCTAGAACTGACATGGGGATCTTACATCTTGTGCAGCATCTGGAGCCGACCGTTGTTGGAGACAGGATTCTATACTAGAGGGACACTGGTGTGGTCCAGTCTAGTAATTCCTATGTTGCTATTATGGATGAGTGAGCACCAGTGAAGGAATGAGATGGAGATTGCTACCCACTCTCAGGCTACTGGTAACCCCTGCTCTGGTATCATTGGGCGGTGGAGGGGTGGACATGGACACAGAGACCCAGGGGCACATGCACCAGGCACAGCTGGAGCAGGCAGCATTATTGCAATGGAAACTCACACCCCCCATGTACACCTAGGACAGGGCAGTGGGTGGAGAGTCTGATGCCCCCTACAGGATGGTAAAGGAGGAGAGGGAAAGAGCTAGACAGCAAAGTCACCCTCGTGTCCCCAGGATGAGGACAGAGCAGGGCTTGATAGCAGAGGCCCAGGACACAGCAGGCAGCTGCAGGACAGCTGAGTTTCCTAGTTATCCCCAGAGCAGGGACAGTGCAGGCAGGTGGGCAGAAGAGAGGGGAGCAGACGAGGCAGCTCTGGGAGCATCATACCTGCAGGGCACTTTCTGCAAAGATGATCTTCGTGTTGGTAGAACTCGGAGTCCTCTGTGCTGCGACTCAAAGCTACAGGGATCAACTGGGGCCCCTCTGGATCCTGGGCCAGCGAGACACTTGCTGATTTGGTTTCATGCTAAAAATAGATTTAAAGACAGAGGGTCAGTTGAGTTTGGGTGGCTGATTTGCTGAAGCAACAGCGTCTGGCTGAAGATGAGAAGGCTGGGAAGCATGGGGATTGGGGAGGAGGGGACAGCTGCGTGGTGATCCAGACTGGGAGATACTCAAAGGAAAAAAAAAAAAAAAAAAAAAAAGATATGGACAAAGGACTGGGAGTAAGGACACCTGGTTCTAGTCCCAGCTCTGCCACTGGGTGGCCTTGGGCACTTCATTCCCCTCTCTTTGCTCATATCTCCTCAGGGAACAAAGGTCCTCAACCCCTTGGAGAGGTTAATAAAGGTTTATTGGGATCCCCCGGATGTAAGGACCTACAGAAGGGTGCAGGATTTTCAAGATTTCCCTGTAATAGTCCTCTCCCACCCATGTTTGGTGCTTGGGAATGAACGGTCAATTGTGGTGGGATTGAGGTGGAGGAGGAGGAGGAAGGGGAGCATATGCAAAAGCATCATTGCCTTGCCTGCCCCTCCCCCCCAGGATACTAAAAGTTTGCCAGCTATGCCAGAAGAAAAACACCAACAGCCCGCTCAGAGTAGGGTAACCAGATGTCCACGGCCCTTTAGAGTTGGTAGGGCAACTCCCACCTGTTCATGTTCTCTGTGTGTGTGTGTGTGGGTGGGTTATATATATCTCCTTACTGTAATGTTCCATTCTGTGCATCCGATGAAGTGGGCTGTAGCCCATGAAAGCTTATGCTCAGATAAATTTGTTAGTCTCTAAGGTGCCACAAGTACTCTGTTCTTTTTGCTGATTTTAGAGAGACAGTCCTGATTTGGGGGTCTTTTTCTTATATAGGCTCCTATTACCCCCCACCCCCATCCTGATTTTTCACATTTGCTGTCTGGTCACCCTAGCTCAGAGTGACTCAAACTTCAGTATCACAGTTCACTGAGAGCTCTGGCCTCGTAAACAGCCTTGAATATGAGGTAACCTTGTGTTATTCCCCCTTTATCTGGTCTAGAAGATCAGGAAGTCCATGGCCTGTTTTTTATCTGCTCTAGTCATTACTCTTTCATATGAGGATGTTGCATCAGACCTCACCTTCTAGAGGTCATATTAGAGTTATTGTGTGGATACCCCCTGGATTTATCTTGGGCCAAAATACCAGCTCCATGTCACAATGCAGCCAGCCCCTCTGCGGGACAACATTGTTGCACCTTTCACCTGAGCATCTTTATAGAAGCAGGCACCATTATCTACCCCCACAAGTACATATGGGGGGAACCAAGGCACAGAGAAGTTCTTCTATTGCTGAAGGTCACAGGTTAGCCATAGAATCCAGCTTTCCCCAACTTCCAGCCCTAAGCTTCCTCGGCAAGCCAGATGGCCCAACAAATCCAGGGAAAGCACCCTTGCTGTGGGAAGACAGAATCCAAGAGGCTCCCAGAAGTTACAGGGACTCATCTTTTCTTGTGGCATGTGCTGAGAGAAGCCTTCTGTAAGGGGGGTCTCCTCTGGGTGGCCCTTTTACCTGTTTCCATAACAGACCCTTAGTCTCTACCACTCCCCACCCATCTGCTCCTCCTCACTAGTTCCCACTGGGGCCCAAAAAAAAATTTTCACCGGGGCCCAAACCCGCTCTTGGTGGCCCTGATTCCCACTTTTATTCACACCTGGACAAAACTATCAAATTGCAATCTTCCTCAAACTCCCATACGCACTCCTTACCAGGGAGGGAGGGAGAAAAGGAAGGAGCAAGAGATGGAGAAACAGACAGTGGGATGTAGTGTCTCTACCCGCTACAAATCAGCCTGGTCCAACTGCAGAAGCAAGTACGGGGTGAAGGAGGATGTGGTCACGCCCAAATAGGATGAGCTGGGGGAGCATACGAAGAAGATCTTAGATTCTCCTGCTGGGGGCACAGCTCTGATAGCTCCACCTCCCCCACACCCTACACTAAATTTATGGAGTGAACAATGGAGAAAATCCCAGCAGCACTTTCTGCATTCCACAGGCCTTCATCATCCCTCCACTAAACTAAGCTTCCACTCCCTTCCTTTCTTTTTTGTGTGTGTGGTGGTGGTGGTGGGGGGGTTATAAAAAGAGACCATTTTTCCTCCCTCCCCAGTCTCTGGCACCACCTGTGCTAGTCCTTCCTCACTCATCCCAATCTTTCTAGGCCAGTTGGAAGCAACACTAATTTTATTTTATTTTTTAGCAGCAAGGAAAGTTTCCTGAATGAGCCAGGAGCAGCTTTAACAAAACAAAAACAAAAAAAAAATGTCTGTAGGAAACAAGGTTTGAAACAATTAAAATGCACTTGACATTAAATAACTGCACAGATCCGAGCTGTGTAAACTTCTCCCAACGCTGTCAACACACACTCTTTCTCCACCCAACTACTGGGGAGGGTGTGAGCTAGGAAACTGGCTGCAGCTGGTTTCATGCAATAGTGCTCCCTGAACCTAGGATGACTCAGATCCGTAAACATTCTTCAGGCCATCCCCCATCCCATAGAGAGCGCAAACCCTTCTGTTTGTTCTTTGCAGCATCAGGGCTACACTTTCAAGTACACATCAGCAGCCAGGAGAGACTCTCTTGTTTTCTTCAAGCACACACAGATCTTCTGCTGGATGGACACGAGTGAAATTCACCCCTGGTTTCCCCCACCCATCATCCCAGAGCCACAGCCATCCCCTGGTTAACCATATGATTGGGTCAAAGCTTGAGGTAAAGGAAACTCCAGAGCCCTGCAATGGAGGATGTTCCTTATCCTCAGTTACTCCAGTACAAATCCATCAACTCAAGGCATCACATCACAGCCACCTGCAGCAATACCACTGACATTGTAGCTGCACTCATCATCCCAACAGATCCCAAAGCACTTCAAGAACACCTCCCTGATCCAGGATTGCATCACACACCTTTGCAAGGAGAAGTGGCTGCTACTGAACGATGCAAAACAACTTGACACAGTTTAGGGCTGGAGGCAAGGATACCTCATGGTACTGAAACTGTGGGGGTGGAATATTGGGATGGAAGTTGGCCAGAACCCTGAGCCATGGGATCTTGAAGCTCATGCAGTGAGGACATGCATGAAAAGAGCCCCAACCCCTTAAAAAAAACAACAACAAAAAAACAAACCACAAATTGTTCACCCTACAGAACTCCCAGCCTCTGGAGAGGGACAGAGCCAGAGTCTCCCACATGGTTGCCTGCTAGTAAGGAGTGGGTATAGGGAAATGTCTCTATACAGCTAGGGAGGTTACAACCCCATGCACACGCTGGTATATAGATGCAACTAGGGGAGCATGCACCAGCTTGGGTCGGCAGAGTTACTGAACCCACCAGGAGCTCCCTGCACTCTTCCATTCCTCCGACAAGCACCCTGGGTGCCACCCACCCCCTCCAAAGCAAAGGCTCTGCAACTCCCCTCATTGGGGGTTCCTGTGTGCCCCCCATTCCATGTGCTGTGTACGTGCCATTCCCCACACAACCATTCCCCTCCATACACCCACACCACTTTTCCTTATGCCAAGAGCTCTGTGCACTCCCACACCATGGTTCCCCAGTTTCCCCTCCACCAGGGGTTCTATATAGCCACATACAAGGGTCCCTGTTCTCCCTTTCTGTCAGGGGCTGTGTGCACATCCCCATACATCCCCTGATTTGTCTGGGAGATTGTAACCTGTTGACACCCTGAATGACTCTCTACTGGAAGGAGGAGCAGGGGTATTATGCAGGAAGGGGTTAATAGGGCCATTTGTTTGATCTAGACCTGGGGTTCTCAAACTTCATTGCACCACAACCTGCTTCTGACAACAAAAGTGACATGACTCTAGAAGGTAGAACTGAAGCCTGAGCCCACTCGAACCCCACTGTCCTAGGCAGGGGGACCAAAGCCCAAGGCTTCAGCCCCAGACACGGGACCTGTAACTTGAGCCCTGCTGCCCAGGACTGAATCCCTCAGGATTCAGCCCCAGGACCTGAGTAAGTCAGCCTTCATGACCCCATTAAAATGGGGTCCCGACCCACAATTTGAGAACTGCCAATCTAGACAATTGCAGAGGTGCTTAAAGTTACAGCTGCACTAGTCAGATGGCAAGGGCTCAATGTGTATCCCCCATTTTCCTCCTTTCAGTTTTCTGACTTCCACTTGCAAACTTAATAGGATTCTGGCCCTTGATACTGAAAGCATTCCTGGAAATTTTGGAACTGATCAGATGCAGCATTCCAGAGTGATTGTGATAGATACAAATGGACAAACACAGACATGCCATCAAGTTGAACACAAGGTCTTTACAGCTTCACCAACAATCCACATATCCACTTGAATTACCCACAGGTAATGAAGTTTGCTTTCACCTCTCAGTAATAAAGCCTGTAATTGCAGGTTAGACAACCAGGTTACAGTCACTATCAACCCCAACTCTAACAAAAACAGCTTCATCTGTAGCTTAGGCAGGTCTCAATAAACACAAGACTTGAAACTCACCAAGAAAGGGAGCAAATAGAAGCTCACCAGAATGTTTTGAACATGAGATAATGTTATCAACAGATGCCCAACAGCAGCACCTTACATCAGCCACCCCAAGACAGCTCCCGGGCTATTCCCTTCAAAAGGATAAAATCTAAACTGTAAAGCCCTGGGCGATCCTCAAAGGGCACATTTTACATTAAGCCTCAGCCCCGTGTGGTTCGGACATATCCCCTGTTTAGAAGCTTGGAAACGGCCACAAAAGATTAAGAAACTTGCCTGAGATCACATAAGGTGAGTCTATATTGCATAGCAAACCCGAGCTCATGGACTCAGTGTTTCTAAGTCTATGCCTTAGCATCCGCACTGCTAGACGCAGGTCTGACAGCCATACTAATGTACCCATACTGCACCATGCCGACCCTCTGACTTGGGTCCATGGCTTGAGTTGTGTTCACAATGCAAAATGCTAGGGTTTGGACGCAAATCACAGCGGGACTTGGGATCAGCCCCAGGCCCCCAAACGGATTCTAGGATCTGGGTCCTGAGTGTTTGCTGACCCAAGTCTTATGGGGTGGGGTGGGGGGTGGAGGAAGAGGCTCAGAGCCCAGATGTACTATGTGTTAAAGACATATTCATCATCCATCTGTGGCAGAATCTGGAATAAAACCCTACTTCCAACCCGGTGTTTTAACCATAAGACCTTTCTTCTTCCCTAACCCCTTCCCACCCAGCACAGACACCAAGGACTGACTGGGTTGGTCCCTCCATCTCAAAGTTAAGACATATTGGTGGGGTGAAGGTCACATGGCTACATCCCTCATCTGCTGAGAAAACCTGTAACATCCCTGTCCAGGAGCCTAATCCCCCTTCCACTCAAGTCAACGGGAATCCTTCCTCAGCCTTCAGACGAACTGGCTTAGCCTTTGACTGTACAGCATTTCCACCAACATGGACTTCACCCAAGCAGTATACTCAGGCCCATATCTGGGCCATCCTAGGCACAGATTTGCCAGCAAGAGTCCTCTACTGAGCTCATGAAGCTAAAACACAAGAGGCACGTGCCATACAGCCAGGGGAAGGCTTTTTGAGATGGAAACAGGAAACATAAATCAGTCACCCCTGAGGAGATGGATGTTCTTAAAGTTACTCACCCTAGTAATATTAATACATAATGGTCTGCAGGGCTACCCCTCCCAGATCAGAGATATTTTTAAGAGGCAAGCCTGGAGAATAGAGAGCATAATTCCCCCACCAGAAGACAGGCCTGGGCAGTTATAGTCCATTATGCAGACTGCTATTTAGTGCAGTACGAGTCCATTACAGCATGAAATTCACCACCCATGCACAGAGCCACAGCAAAGCCTGGGCACCACTTAAATGGTGCTGGCTATTCACACAGGAGTGAATTTCACCAACAGCAGCCACTGATAGCTCCTAATACAGTTCAGGAGAACAAAAGGTGACATTAGTACAATATATGGTTATTTAGCAAGCCCCTCCTAAGGCCCTGCTCAAACAAGGATGGAAACAGAACATGAAACAAGATGGTTTGAACATAGTTTGGACTGTCACATTGGACATCAATATATTTTTGCAGCAGAGAAGGAAACTAGACACATTTTAAATATAACCCAGAACCACAGTACCCCATTTGCAATACAAGATAGAATAGATCTGTTTTCCCCCCTTAAATTATTGTTCGGGGCCAGCATGGTTCTAGTGTCTCTCTCTCACACACACACTTTTCCTCTCCTGCCAATAAAACCAAGTTTTGGAGCATCTCAAAAAAAGATATACTGGCATTAGAAAAGATTCAGAAAAGGGCAACTGAAATGATTAGGGGTTTGGAACAGGTCCCATATCAGGAGAAATAAAGAGGCTAGGGTTTTTCAGCTTGGAAAAGGGGAGACTAAAGGGGGATATGATAGAGATATATCAAATCATGACTGGAGTGGAGAAAGTGAATAAGGAAAAGTTATTTACTTGTTCCCATAATAGAAGAACTAGGGGCCACCAAATGAAGTTAATGGGCAGCAGGTTTAAAGCAAATCAAAGGAAGTTCTTCTTCCCACAGTGCACAGTCAACCTGTGGAACTCCTTGCTTGAGGTGGTGGTGAAGGCTAGGACTATAACAGGGTTTAAAAGAGAACTGGATAAATTCATGGAGGTTAAGTCCATTAATGGCTATTAGCCAGGATGGGTAAGGAATGGTGTCCTAGCCTCTGTTTGTCAGAAGTTGGAGATGGATGGTAGGAGAGAGATCACTTATGTTCTTAAAGTAGCCAGCCGTGAATCTACACCAGGCTTACAACATTCTGAAAAAAGCTTTGATGTCCACACCAGTGAAGGAAACAGTACTAACTCTATACTGCATTTTGTAAGACACTTCTAAGTTGACATAACGCTTCATGACCCGTGCCCCAGAGAGATTACAGTTTTAAGTTTTTTTGTTGTTGTTTTTTTTTAAGTACGCAAAAGCATTTTAGGTGCTTCACAGAAACAAATGAAGCCATGCACTCTGCCCAAAGCCCTTATAGGTGAAGACCCTGATTTGCAGACACTTGAACCACTCTAACTTTAATCCTGGGAGGAGCCCTAACGTAGTTCCCAGATGGAGCTCAAGGGATCTAGTCACCTGAGTAAAATTAGCCAAGTCCAGGTCAAGTTCCAACATGACTCAGCAATTATGGGGTAACAAGAGGAAGGAAGAGGGTGATGCTAATGACATGATCAGTATGTGAAGCACATCACTTCCTAACTGTTTCTTTCAGTATGTTGCTTGGGGTGTGCTTCCCCCCCCCGCCCTCTAAAAAGTTAGATCTGATAGCATCTCCACCAGGTTGCCCAAGGGAGTTCATACAAGTGTTTGACATACAGGGCAGGAGACAGAGGCACAGATGAGGGAGTGGGAGAAGCAACTACAGATTATAATAAAGGCTGTCAATAGCAGAACAAAGGGAAATCAACTGGAGGAGGAACATGGAAAGAGACAAGGTATGAGACTGCTGTTTTGAGCACAGCAGTGCCTAGTCTGGTTTCAACCACAGCATGGACAGGCCAGAATCCACAAAGGAACTGCACTTCCAGCAACCAAATAGAACTACAGATCATGAGCGAAATCCTGCCTCCACTGAAGCCAATGACAAAACTCCCATTTTTTCCAGGAGTCTCCAAGCTATAGCACAGAGCCGGGAAACTACAGCCTGTGGGCTGCATCCGGCCCATTGGACCGTTCTGCCCTGCCTTTGAGCTGCCAGCCGGAAAGGCTAGCCTCTGGCCCCTCCCCCACAGCCTCAGCTTGCCAAGCCACCAGCGCTTTCCAGCTGCGAGTTCCTGCCGGGAGGTGCAACAGCATGGCTGCCAGTCCTGTTGCTCTGAGCAGCATGGCAAGGGGGCAAGGAGCAGGGGGGTTGGATAAGGGGCAGGGGGTTCTGGGAGGCAGTCATGGGACAAGGAGACGTTGGATGGGGTGGAGGGGCACACAGTGGTCAGGGAAGGTTGGATAGGTGTGGAAGTCCCAGAAGTCTCATGGTAAAGGGGCATGGGAGTCCCAGGGGTGTGGATAGGGGTCAGGGCAGTCAGGGAGTAGAGGGGGGTTGGGTCCCAGGAGTGGATTGTCTGGGGATAAGGAGCAGAGGGGGTTGGATGGGTCAGGGGTTTGGGGAGGCACAGCCTTCCCTACCCAGTCCTCCATACAGTTTCAGAACCCTGATGTGGCCCTTGGGCCAAAAAGTTTGCCCATCCCTACTATATAGAGTATACACACTACCAAAATATACTAAGAAGTTCACATCCTAAGACCCACGTTCCCCAAAATTCAAACCTTATTAGTTTAGAAAATAAAAAGTCCCTTGTTCCTCTGTAAGAGCAGCAGAAGTGAGCCCAAAAAGTTACTAAACCCAAATGCTCTCTAAACAAACTGGTAAGTCCATCGCTAGAAGAGACGCCCAAAGACACGGAGCTGACACGTTCTTGGAGCGCCGCTGGCAGCAGCAGGATCCAAGCAGGAAACCTCTGCACAGGGAGCCTACCCTCAGAATCCAGGAGAGGGGAAAGTCCCCCGCCACCTCTGCGGCGCAGGGGAGCCTGAAGTCTCTTGGGGCTAGGCAGCGAGTTGGGAACCTCAGCCAGAGCACAAAGCAAACCCCAGTCACCAACGCTCTCCAGGTACTAGGCCAGGTCTACACGACAGACCTATATGGGAGTAACTACATCGCTCGTAAGCCCACCCCCAGTAAGGTAGGGCCTAACCCCCGGTGTAGACAGGGCTATCCCTGGAGGGGGGGGCTTCTCCCTTAGGGGTAGGACAAGTCTTCACACACGCAGTCTTTAGCGCACAAACCTGTCCACACCGGCTTCTTGTGATCAACTGCCTTCGCCGCCCCCCCGTTACATACATATAAAAACGGCTTGAAAAGTGCCCAGGTGAACGCACCCCCCCCCCCCAAACACCTACCCAGGTGAGCCACCTCCCCCTGCCTTGCTTATCCAGGCGATCCCACCCCTAGCTCTACCCCCCCGCCATAGCGAGGAAAGGCGCGCACAAGTCCAGACACGTTCCGCAGCAGAGAAGAGACCTAGGAAGCTCCGACCCCAGCCCAGCCCAGCCCAGCCTGCACCCAGGTGAAGGGGCACTCCGGGTCCTAGAGCCCCCCCCTTCCCTTGAGACACCCGGGGCTGGCTCACCGCGAGCAGGCAGAGAAGCAGCAGCAGGCTAGCACTCATGCTGGCCAGCCCCGGGCTCATCCTGCCGGCGAGGAAGGGACACCACTCCTAGTGCCCCGCTATCCCGGGCAGAGCTCTCCTAATTTGCGGCTCTGTACGTCTATATCCTCAGCACAGAAGCGCCTTGGTCTCAGGGAGCTCCTTGGCGAACGATCCGTACGGCTCGCTAGTCAGTAATCAAGTAAGTGAAAGCTGCACTAAGCAATTTAGAGGAGGAGCCCAGAGGCAGAAGGAGGGGCGGGCGTGGGAGGATCCAGCCCTTAGACCTAGAGATGTAGATCTGTGCCTACCTCTCTCTCCAAACCGAGTTAGCTGCAGGCACCTGGGCATGGTCCGTCACTGAACTGCACTGCAAGAAGGGAGCCCTGATCCTGCAAACTCTCATGCATGTGTTACTTTACTCATGTGAGTAATGCCCCTCATTTGGAGAGGGAAACGTTTTGCATGTGCCTAGGGCCCCAGTCCTGCAGACAAGAACATAAAAACAGCCTTACTGGGTCGGACCATTGGTCCAGCTAGCCCAGTATCCTGTCTTCGGACAGTGGCCAATGCCAGGTGCCCCAGAGGGAATGAACAGAACAGGTCATCATCAAGGGGTTACCCAAGTTCAATAAAACTACTCCCTTCAGTAAACCTACTCGTGTGCTTAAGTGACTGCAGGATGGAGGCTTTAGTTAAAAGTTTAATCTAGTTCTCTGTTCACTGCCTTAAAACAACAGCAAGAACAAAACAAGACAAATAATTTAAAAGCAATAGTTTGCATGATGTAAAGGCAGAGTTCTCAGTTCCAAGTGAAGTCAGGAGGAAATTCCAAAAGTTAAAGGATCCAATTCAGATCTCACACATATTTAATGACTGAATCCATGTGATGCCTGATTTACACCAATCTGAGGGAGTGAGGGAGCAAGCCTAAAGTTACTTACCTTATTGCTAACTCTGCAAGAGTGCAAATTAAACCCCAAGACATCATTGCTGATATTGAAACAATGCAGCCAGGCTGAGCAAGTGTTGTGGAGGAGACCAATTTCCTGCTTTCTAATGACCAGTTTCCCATCTTCAGTGTTGCATTAAAGGGGGAAGAACATTTTGTTGTTCTTTACCTTTAATCCTGTTGTTTAGGACTCTGACTGGCAGCTGCTGGGGAGGTTGGGGTGTGGGTGTTTTGGACCTTATCCCCTGAATCGAACTGAACTCCACCATATGAGGGTCATCCTATGCTCATTACTTGGCCCACTTCTTTATATCTATGATTGCCTGTCATTCCTGTATGAGTGATGTACCCTCACTGCTTGCTGACTGTACCTTGATTCATCTACCTTAAATCCCTCCACTGGGGATACTGCAGACTGTATGTGTTATGTGCTATCCCATATCAAAATACTAACATCTCCCTATACTCTGTATGGTACCCCCGATGACTAATAACTGAATTTTCAACACTCTGTATCATCTATTTTTAAACATTTTTTAATAAAATTTTAAATATGAAGGGTAAACTGAGAAGAAATGGTGTTATGCTTCTTTACGATTGCTTTTTTGTTATTTGCCTATATCAGATTGTCTTTCTTGCCTTTTGGGCTCAGATCCTGCTAATGCTTACACGCGTGCTTAACTGAACTTTAGCCCCAGGGACTAGTCATCGTAGTAAAGTTGGGTAAGTGTTTGCAGTGATCAGGCCTTATGCTGGAAATACCCACACAGGCACTGTCTTTGATGCATTAGTAAAGTGATATGGGCATGTCCCTATTCTCCATAAACAATCATATGAATGTCTTCACTGAGTGCCAAACACATACACTGCATTTTACAAACACATGAGAAGTGGTTTGATAGTATTAATTCCTGGCCTTGGATGATAATAAGATCAGTAAAATATGCTTACAAGAATAAGAAACAAAGACTCAAATGACAATAAGAACCTGATTTTCAGCTGTGTTGAGCACTGTTATCTGAATGTGGATGCATGCCACCTGTGATAATCAAACCCCAGAGGAATCTTCAGCTTGGATTTTAAAACAGAGAAACAGAATGAGTCCAGGGCCACTCTTATGATGACTAGTAAAATATGAATGATTTGAAGAGGCTGTGACAGTCTGTATCCCTATGTCCCCACTTTTTCCAAAACTATAATGGATTTTACACAAGTATATGGGAGGTATCATTTGAAAACTCATAATTTGCTGATCATTATTGTCTGGTAAAATATGTGTGGCAACATTGTATGTAAAGTGATAAGATTCTACTATATGATATTACTAAGACATAGTCTAAGGCCATGTCTATACTACCACTGATGTCGCTCAGGGGTGTGAAAAAAACACTTACACACTGAGCAACATAGTTTCACCAGCATAAGTGGGACTGTGCACAGCTGCTCGTTGGGGATGGTTTAATTATGTCGAGAGATCTTACAGCAGTATAGCTATGCTGCTCTAATGCCTCTAGTGTAGACATAGCCACAAACCAGTACTCAAAGACAATAAGGCAAACTGATGTCTCAGTCAGATGTCAATAAAATCAAATGGATTATCACCTAGTTATCAGGACTATCACCAGGTATCAGCTAAGTTTCCCTGTCTCCACAGTCTGGCTGTCTCTAGAACCTCAGCAGGAGATCATTTTAAAAGAAAAGGTGAAAGGAGAAGACAGGTCCTAATGTATTTCTCCCTTCATCTCTACTCATGATATTAATAATACCTGAAGGACAAGGAAATTAACAGTGAACTAGGTGATAGATCCTGGCTGAAAGAATTCTAGCCAGTAAGACTGCTAAAGCATGTGGTGAGAAAAACCTTTCCTTTGAATTCAATTAGCTTGTTAAGTTAGATGTTAGATGCATTTTACCTTTTATTTATTTTGTAACAAAATCTAATGTGGCATAAAAGTCAGAGTTGAAGTGATTACAAGTATCTTTCTGTCATTAATAAACTTGTTTTACTGTTTTATCTAAACTAGTGTGTGTTTGTTTAGGGAACTCCACTGAAGATAACAAGATTTATGCTGATCATTTTCCATTAATGAAATGATGGACTCTATATGAGCTTGTATTGTCCAGGAGGGTGCTGGGCAATACAAGACACACATTTCTGGGGAAAGTCTGAGATTTGGAGTTGGCTGGTGTTGCCCATGGTGTAATTCATGGGTGGCTGGCACTAGCATTCATATACTATAGCTGGGGATGATTTACATGCTGGAGGCTGTGTGTGGGCAGACCAAGAGTGGTAACTCTCACAGCATAGCAGTGTAAAAGGCACCCCAAGTCGGGGAACTGAGCAGACACAGCTGTCAATCAGTCTAGATTGTACCCCAGGGAATGTCATGGAAGCCCAAAGCTGAAAGCTATTCCTTCAACCTGTATAGTTTGTTCAGTCTTATATGTATTTGTTTTCCAGGAAAAGTTTAAGATGTTTTGACTTACAGGGCCATGTTCAGCTGAAGCTGCTTAGAACTGGTCAAAAGATATGTCAATGTTGTCATGAAAAATGTCAATATTGTTTCCAATTCTCAGAGTTGGAAATGGACCCATTTTATTTTTATTTTTTCCAAAACATTTTGTGCCACTTTTGAATCAAAATTTGTATTTAATAAATTTTTGATTTTTTTTTTGCTCATTTGGTTTGCTGTTAATTAGAAAACATTCTCTGTTTCAGTAATTGATCAATAATCATTTTAATTTTTATAAAATTGTGGAAAATAGGGTTGTTGTTTTTCTATTTGAAATATCAACAGTTGTTCCTGAAATTTTTCATTTTTGTAAACCGTCATTTTTTGATTAGGGAGGGTGGAATTCTTCTAGTATTGCTAAACATGCAGCAATAGCAAGTCATAGCAGCTGCCGCTAATGCTAATATTGTATTTTTTGGTTACGCTCAGCAGTTCTGAGCATGGCTGTGGGTAGTTGACTCAGCTTTCTAAGGATAATAGTGTTTACACTGATATTAAAACCAGTGGAAGTGAATTTGGAGTCAAAGTAATTTACATTGCTGTGAAGTGGGTGTGAAATGCTACCATATCAGAATAGTATAAAGAGTGCACAAGGTGCAAAGTAACCCTGAATGTGTTAGTCTGTGGTGGTGTTATATGTCTGTTCACAGAATGCACAGCCCTGCTCTTTTCTACACAGGATTCATGTCTTTCCAGCTCTGGACTCAAGCGGGGATTTTCGCCGAGGTTTTTTAGGGACTTTTTTATTTTTAAACCTGAATTTTCTCCCATTGCGCAATTAGCTCATTTCCCAGACACCGTTTTATAGAAACTGTACATATGAGGGCAAACCTGTCTCTCTGAAATAGAGCCTAGATTTACAAACTGTAATTTACTAATCTCTCTACTGCTACATCTCCAATGAGCTTCAGGACTCAGCAAATTCTGATTTGTGCCAGATCTATTCTGTAGCCCAGAGCTCTGGAAATGCAATCTAACCTCTCTAATGAAAAGTATAATTTCACTTCTAGCTGCCTCTCTGAGCATCCCATGACCCATGAATCATGAGTGGTTTGGCTGGGATTCAGAACAATTGCAGGCTGATGATGCAATGTCTGACTCAGAGGTGTTGAAATAACCACTCCTTTAGTGTAGAGATTATGTTAGTGTAGAGTATGAGGGATGGAATAGTATCTACAACAGGAGAGCTACCTCCAAAAAAGAGATGATCCTGGGAAAATGTGGACAGGTGGCTCTGGCTGGCAGACCAGCAACCAGCTTATGCCAAGGTCCTCAGGTCTCTATTGAATACTGACAAATACTGTACATAACTGAAATCAGTCTGGCTCACCTGTGTGTTCATATTGTTAAAATAGGTATTAGAATTATAAGAATGTGTCTAGACTTTATGGAATGCTTGTTTGTTGCTGCATGCGTTGATCTCCTAACATTTGGATCCTGTATTATGATAATATTTGAGTGTTTCCATTGTAAGCCTCTGTAACTATATAAATAAATCACCAACCAGGAAGGAAACATTAATAGTAGGAAATGCTGATCTCCAGCAGAAGATGTTATGTCCTGCCTGATAAGGAAGGCCCATCAACACCAAACAGACCAGAGAACATTGAAGAGGACAAGACTTTGTTTACTCTCTCGCCTTCCCCTCACCCCATGAAGATGAACTTTGCAAGTGAATTCTTCCCATCAGCTGAGTTTCCAGCTCAAAGGAGAATGGGTGAAAGGAATAAAAACCCCTAACAAGGAGGAACTGGATCTCTATTCTGCTTGGACTCTGAAGGGCAAGGATTACTAGGCATAAGCAAAAGATCCCCAGTGCTTGGCCTGGGTTAGCCCTAAAGGACATATAGAGCTTTGCTTATTATAGAAGCTTTTATTACCTTTTGAAACTTAAGATTGAAACCTATTGTGTATATAAGTTTACCAGAGGCTGGGAATGGGCAGCAGGGGATGGATCACTTAGTGATTGCCTGTTCTGTTAATTTCTTCTGGGGCACCTGGCATTGGCTGCTGTTGGAAGACAGGATACTGGCTAGATGGACCTTTGGTCTGACCCAGAGTGGCCGTTCTTCTGTTCTTACTTGCTTTAACCTTGTAAATAACTCTCATTTCTTTTTCCTATTGATAAATCTGTATCTAGTTTATTATGGGATTGGCTACAAGGATTGTCTTTGGTGGGAGATCTAAGGCGCAATTGACCTGGGGTAAGTGACTGGCCTTTGGGGATTGAGAGTAACCTAAATATTGTTGTGATTCATGGTATAACAGCCTATCGCAAAGGTAGGCTCGCCTAGGTGACAAGATGGATCAGAGCACCCAGGGGACTGTCTGTGGCTCCATGTTAAGGCTGTTAGAGTGTCTGAGCAGTTTACATGTCATGATTGGGTGGTGCAGTCTAAGTACAGACATCACAGCCAATTTGGAGTTTGTGATCTGGTTCTTAACAGGCTGCCCTGAGGCTGGTACTTATGCTCTTGAATCGCTGCAGGACAGCTTCATCAGATGGGCCCATCTATTCCCATAGGCAGCCCACACTTCTGTGAGCTTTGTAAATTAAATCAGTTTGCCCAGGCTCATGAGTAAGAGTATGCAGGCTCAATCTCCTTCCTTTTTTAAATTAAAAACATCTGTTTGTGTGTCTTGACTACAGCTAGCTACAACTTAATCATTTCAGTGCCTTAGAGCAACTGTAGGAGTTGCCGGCCCCTCGCAAAAATATTTGAGTGTCAGTATATATTCCATGTCAAATGGTAATACTTTGCCTCTCTGTAGAGCACCTTTCTTCTGAGGATCCCAGAATGCTTGGCACATGTTCAGGAAGCCTTGCTGTGTCCCCAGGAAGAAGCTAATATTTCCATGTGACAGATGGGGAACCTGAAGCACAAACTGGGGAAATACTTTGTCCAAGATTTCATGGTGAGTGTGTGGCAGAACTTGACTTGATTTCCAGTTTAACTAATAACTTGCACTGTTCCCTATGATGTACTGTGACAATGAGGTGTATAGTGAGAAAGGCAGCATGGTCTGATGACATGAATACAACCTTTTATCTGTCCACTTAGACAATACTATCTCATAGCTTCATTGTGCTCTCCCTGTCTGTCTCCATCTGTTGTCTCTTGATTTAGACTGTAAGCTCTTTGGGGCCAATACAATGGGGACCTGGCCCATGACATTGAATCCTAGACACTACTTTAATAATAGTTAATATTTAATAAGAACCCTGGGTATCGGGAAGTCCTGAGTTCTGCCTCTGGTTCCACTAGTCACCCGCTGTGGAACCAGGATGCCTGTCTCAGTCCCCCTGTCTGTGAAACGGAGATATTTACTTATCCACCTAGGGTGATCAGATATCCTGATTTTATAGGGACAGTCCTGATATTTGGGGCTTTTTCTTATATAAGCTCCTATTACCCCCACCCATCCCCTGTCCCGATTTTTCACACTTGCTGTCTGGTCATCCTATATCCACCACACTGGGTGAAGCAAATGGACAATGTTTGTACAGAGCTTTGAACACAAATAAGCGTTCTGTATATGGGTATGCAACCTGAAGAGTAGTTATGAGTGGTTAACATGCTCCCAACCCCCACAGAAGTGTTCACTCTACATGACATTCACAAAGGGCTGAAGGCCTGACTCATGATTCACTCCACCAGGCAGGAATTTCCACCTGCACAACCTGCTTTGCTCTAGGCAAACATTTCACTTCCATCAACCCATCAGTGAAAATGACATTATTGCCATTTAAGGATCTAACTCCAGGGCAGACGTTTGCCTCATAGATGACGGAGGATGTCTGTGTGTGTTTATCTTTCATGAACACTCTGGATTCACGCCTCCTGCCCCTGCTCCACACAGTCGTTATCACCCAGCAAAGTATACTCTAAGGGCCTCTCACTCTGGTATAAATCATGAGTAACTCAGTGGGCTGTAGCCCACGAAAGCTTATGCTCAAATAAATTTGTTAGTCTCTAAGGTGCCACAAGTACTCCTGTTCTTTTTGCAGATACAGACTAACATGGCTGCTACTCTGAAACCTGTCACGGTGTAAAACTGGCACTAGTGAGAGGAGAATCAGGCCCTCGATGAGTCACCAAGGTCAGTTGAAAAGGGGTTGGGAACCGGAGCTGGTTTTGGATTCCAAATCCTCATCCCAGCTCCCAGTCTCTCTACCTCTGATTCAAAACAAAATTGTTTGCAAAATTAATTTCCTAGTGCTCTAACAGACTCTTGAAAGAGGACCACTGGGACATACAAACCAGTGATCCAACATTCTGCCTCCAGCGGTGACCAAGACCAGGAGCTCCCAAGGTGTAAAATGCCTATAATGGATGATTACATAATAACTTGCCCATAGGGGAAGTTTCTTCTTCACCTTGCTCAGTTAATGGTTAACCTTGCACAGTGGCGTCTTTTATGCCCTGAAGCTGAAGGGTTTATGGCCCAGATCCTCCTAAGTATTTAGGCGCCAAATTCCCATGCATGCCTAAAAACTTTTGAGGATCTGGCTCCATATCCCAGCTTAGACATTTTTGTCCTATCCAGAGTAATTGTCACCCTAACAGGTGGAGGGATAGCTCAGTGCTTTGAGCATTGGCCTGCTAAACCCAGGGTTGTGAGTTCAATCCTTGAGGGGGCCATTTAGGGAATTGGGGTAAAAATCTGTTTGGGGATTGGTCCTGCCTTGAGCAGCGGGTTGGATTTGATGATCTCCTGAGGTCCCTTCTAACCCTGATGTTCCATGACTGTTGCTTATGTCCATTTCTTTAAGGAGTGCATGAAGCATGAGGATATTTGAATACTGACCTCCTGTTCCAATGTTTTTCCAGGCTTATTGTTTAACTGCAATGTTCCTTGGCATGCATATGTTTTGAATTCTAATATTAAGTTGAAGTCTCAGCCTGTCAGCACTTTAGTCTGTTCATTTACGAAGGGGAGTTGAGATCAAGTGACCGTCTTGAGCCACCCCTTCAGAATAATCAAATAATTTTCTCATGAATGGAAGGTTCATTCCTTTTAAAGGTAGGAAGGGTGGTCTGAGGTTAAGACATTGGGCTGAGGCTCATGAGAATGGAGTTTAATTCCCAGCTGTACCAGAGTATAACCCTGGACAAGCCACTTTGGCCCAGATTTTTAAAGGTATTCAGGTTAAGTATTGTAACACCTAAGTCTCATATTAAAAAGTGATTTAGGCACTTAAGAGCAAAAGCCCATCACATTTGAACATGAGGATTAGGCTCCTAAATCAGTTAGGCTGAGGGCACCAACCCTGAATACTTATAAAAGTCTAGGTCTTAACCTCTCTGGGTCTGAGGTCCCCAGCTGTCAAATGAAGATGTTAATTTTTTTTTCTCCCAATCTTTGGCTGGTCTTGTCTATTTAGCTCAGAAGCTTTTTGGGGTGGGTACTGTCTCTTACTGTCTAACACAAATGTGTCCCATCTCACTTTGGACCTCCAGGTGCTATTGTAACACATGTATGGTGTGAAGGGGCTTTTCTGCTTTGCCCATTGTTCTTATTATCTCTCTTTTGGACATTACAAAAGCCAAGAGAGAAACTGTGTGCCTGTACTATGAAAACTACAGATAATACCTTGAACTTTTGTATTGCCTTATCCTGAGGCTCTCAAAGCACTGGGTTATTTTATCGAGTCAATGGGAATTTGTTTGTTGAGGTTTTATTTTAGATCAAAGCTCCTTTAGCAGCTTAGTTCATGGGCCTGCAGAGAAAGGGTTAAGAAGTTGGCTTCTTGTGTGGCCCGATTCTGATCCCACTGAATTCAATGAGAAAACTACCTTTGTCTTCAATGGAAGCTGGCTCAGCCATTGCTCAGCTCCAGTTACCCCAGAGGAAGTGGCTTTCAGTATGTCTACAGTGCAAAGGAAAACCTGTGGCACAGAGTCTCAGAGCCCCCTGGGTCAATTGGCTGAGGCCTGTGGAGCTAAAAAGAGCAGTTTAGACGTTCCTGCTGGAGCCCTGGCTTTCAGACCCTCCCCACGTGCCAGGGTTCAGAGCCCAGTTTCCAGCCCAGGTAGGAATATCTACACTGCTATTTTTAGCCCCAGGCTCTGAGAACTAGGCACTGTGGGTTTGCAGTGGAGACATACCCTCAGTGGACTATGGAAAAACCCTAGAATCAGAGGTTCAGATCCTGGCTGGTTAAGAGACCATTGTTCCCAGGTACATAAACTGAGCTCTAGGTGGGTCTTTTGAACGCAGCCTTTCAAACATGTAGTTGTGTGACGGCAAGATTTATTAGTTTGATCTTGCAGCAAAAAGTCCCTCTCCCTTTAGGAACCTTGCTTTTGCCCTCTCCAGATGTAAGGTGATGAGAAAGCAAATGTGAAAAATCAGGATGGGGGTGGGGGTTAATAGGAACCTATATAAGAAAAAGACCCCCAAAAATCGGGACATCTGGTCACCCGATCCAAATGTAGCTTGGCTTCAGTGGTACTGCACGTATAGGAGTTTGTGGATCCTTTGGTGTGACTGAGTAAGTGTGTAAGATATTTCGTTCCAACAGTTATAGGGTTAAAGCCAAAACCTCCTGTCTCCTTGAGTTAAGGGGGCTGTTTTCGCTGGAGAAACCGGAGAAGCCCTGCCCTGCTGAGTCATCTCCTGGGCTGACATAATTATCGAAGAATGCACACATGGACTTTGCCCTAAAGCGGTGGCTCTCAAACTTTTTGTGAAACCCCCTTCTAGACAGCCTGAGTGTGACCCCCTCCTCTCCCGTTTATAAATTAAAAGCACTTTTTATATATATTTAAATGCTAAATGTATAACCCTCTTGTTTAAAATGAATATACCTTTTCTCACCACTTTTAAATTAAGACTAACACATTTTATTGAATTATTGTTAGAAGCAGAAAAGCTAGTTACTGTTTAATACTGGGGGGGTTAATACTGGGCTGCATAATGATACTTTGTCAATATCATTTTCATAGCAGACTTAATGCTCCATTGTCATCCTTACTTCTGCACCGCTTCTGGCAGCAGGTGCTGGCTTCAGAGCGGAGTGGTGGGAGAACAGCAGCTGCTAGCCGGGCACCCAGCTCTGACGGCAGTGCTGCCGCCAGCAGCAGCACAGAATTGCAGAAGTAAGGGTGACAATGCCATATCAGGCCACCCTTACTTCTGGGTAACATTTGACTTTTGCATTGGGAGAGTTTGGCTTTGCGGGGCACTAAGGCAAATTTTGGAGTGGTTATGGCTCCTGCAAACACCTCTGCCCCCCAGTACTGTCCCTCTCTGTGTGTCTGACTGTTAATTTGTATTTATTTATTTATTTTGGGTGTGCTGATCTCAGTTTTCTGATTTGTCTGCAGTTTAATGAGCCTCTTCAAAGTCCCACCTTTTTAGTCTCAAGGCAACAAACCTGAGCACATGATACTACAATCCCTGCAGTCCAATTTTCTTAATGTGGTAATAATACAAATATATATATTTTGTTTAGGAGCAATGATCATGGTTTTATATGTTCACAATACTTTCTGAAGTAAATACACTACGCTGCCATGGAAGGGTATGTGTAATTTTTTAAAACGCTAGATTTAAATTAGATATTTTATTGCAGTTGCTCTCTGTTTTGTACATGTACTTTTGACCCCCACGTAATAAGTTCATGACCCCCTGAGGGGGTCACGACCCCCAGATTGAGAGCCCTTGCCCTAAACCATTGCTACTTGTCTCCCTCACCCCAGCACATCAGCCTCCGCCTCCTTTCCCTCATCAGACTGTATTAGAAAATCCCCTGAATATTCTTGGAGAATTTTTTTTAATAATCCACAATGTCTATACCCTTGAATTGCCAAGACAACCAGGATCCTGCATCAATGAGTAACCTGTCACAACAAATCATAAGAAGGGCCGTATTGGGTCAGACCAATGGTCCATCTAGCCCACTATCCTTTCTTCTGACAGTGGCTGGTGCCAGATGCTTCAGAGGGAGTGAAGAAGACAGTGCATGCAGAACAATCCAGTGACAAACCTGGGTGCAGTAACCCACCTTCTTGAGCACCCTGCTATAATAAATCAGAGACTGCAGTCCAGGGATTGACAGGCAATCCTACAACAACAAGCCAGCATGCACAGCCACAGCCCAGCACAGCCCAGCTCTTGAGAGTAGGCTCCCAATAATAGCTGTGTGCATACAGCTCAGCTGTCTTGAGCAATTCACCAGTAACAAACCAAGGGCCAGATCCGGTAATTGGATCTGCGTGGATACATCCCTACACTTGCAGAGAGCCTCACTGACTTCAATCAGGTTCCATGCAGGCACAAGGGTCTGCTCATGTCACTATGCTTGTGGTTGCAAGGTGTAAAGCTTATAATTGCCACAATAAACCAGCTCCCAGCGGCAGCCCTTCAGCCGGGAGAATATGTTAAAGCCCATGCGGTTATCTCAACATTATTTTTGCCTTTATGCTCCTATTTAAAGCCAAAGTTTCAGATGGGCCTCTAAACAATGCAACTGAAAAATCTATGTACACACCCATTACAAACAACAAAAAAGCCCCTTTACATCTGTGTTTCCAAACAAATGCTCTAGGAGGGGCATTTTTAAAACCCATTTGCAAATGTGATCCTTACTTTAAACCAATTCTATGGGAACATCAGAAAAATGGTGAGGGTGAATCCTACAAAGTGTTCTGGTGCCCAGGAGCATAACTGGAGGGGAGCAGAAGGGTTCCACAAAAAGGTAGGGGGATGGCGGTAGTAGTTGATGTGGCAAGGAGAGGAGCATATCAAATTGCTCACGGGAGGATCACCGGCCACCCTATTCCATTTTTTTTTTATTTTGACGGGGGGAGGTGGGATCCATCTCTTCCTAAACTTCATGTTTTTTTCCTAGCTACAGGACTGCCCCAGGGGTGGAAGGACTGGTAGTTCTGTACAGTCCTATATGAGATATTTCTTGCCAGTGAGAGGCTGTTTCAAAGGCCTTGATCCACCATACTATGGGCAAGATAGTGTGATCTAGTGGTTAAGACACTGATTTGGGTTTCAGGAGATGTGAGTTCAATTCTTACCTCTGCCACTAAGCCACTAGGTGACTTTGAGCAAATTACAATGTGCCTGTATTTCCCTAGCCTGTCTCATCTATTTAGATGGTAAGCTCTTCTAGGCAGTGACTGTCTCACTGTATGTTTGTACAGAGCCTAGCGCAATGGGGCACCAGTCTTGCCTTACTTTGTGCCGCTGTGATATGAATAAATAATAACTCACACATAACTTTAAGAACAGGAATGGTCTTACTGAAGCCAAATGGAGAAAATCAGTGACTTTCTCTTACGGGCTAGAAATCTCACATATGGAACTGCACAAAACTTTTAGAATTCACCTAGTCATCCTGCCAACAGCACTGTTGAGCACAATGGAACCCAGGTTATATGGGAGGGGTGCAGAGGTGGAACCGTGTGCCATGAGCTAGCTGGGGTGGGGTAATTGGTTTTGTACTTAGATCTTTGCCAGATTCTTTTTACATTCTCAGATTAAATCATTTTATGGTCTTGTAAAATCCAAACAACCACAGAGAAAAGCAAATAAACTCACACCTATGAAAGAATCTGTTCCTCTTGCTTATGATATCTCTGTAACCACAACCCTGTATGCAACCAGTGAATGTGACCCAGGTTGTGTATTCAGTTCAGATTGGCAACTACATCAGAACGTGCCTGCCACTTTAGCTGGCTGGAAAACGAGAATTCTGTTTTCAAAAAAAGTTGTGGTTTTGCCATTAGTTCCTCTTCTGCTATGAAGCAAAACCAAGAGCTACTGAAATCTTTAATGCAGAGAGAGAGAGAGACTGTGGCATGGTGCTTAGGGCACTCACATTGAACCCACATTCAAGATCCACTTCTGAATTAGGCAGAGTTCCATAAATGCCCCAATCCCCTGGCTATTCTGGGGTTGATCTGTCTCTGTGGCCAGACATTCCATACCCACAAAACCTTCCTCCTCAAAATTGATATTGTCCCTAAAAGCTTCAGTTTTTATAAGTCAGCATTTTCTGACACAGTTTTATCAAAAACATCCTGATCAGCTCTAGGTACAACCTAGTTGTCTCCTAGTCCAGTTACAGACATGGTTCTAATTGATATATTACCTTGTAATGTAACCAGGCAAATGCTTTATTCTGCCCAGTCTATGAAATGCAGTTAAGGTCCGATCGACTTTCCCACTGGAGCCATGTATATCCCCTAACTGGTTTACAATGGTTAGCCGGATGGGGGCCAAGGAAATTGCTTATTATACAATAACATGCTGACTTTACTAGTCCTCCTCCATTCTTTCTCTCATATTGTGTCTTGTCATAGCCTATATTGCTAGCTCTTTGGGGCAGGCACTGGTTTTTACTGTGTGTGCGTGCAGATGCAGTGCCTATCACAATGGAGCCCTGATCAGGTTCTCTGGGAATTACTGCTACACAAATAAAAATAACTAGCTCTCCTGGCAAGAAGAACAGGAGTACTTGTGGCACCTTAGAGACTAACAAATTTATTTGAGCATAAGCTTTCGTGGGCTACAGCCCACTTCTTCAGATGCATAGAATGGAACATATAGTAAGGAGATATATATACATACAGAACATGAAAAGGTGGAAGTAGCCATATCAACTCTAAGAGGCTAATTAATTAAGATGAGCAATTATCAACAGGAGAAAAAAAAACTTTTGTAGTGATAATCAAGATGGCTTATTTCAGATAGTTGACAAGAGGTGTGAGGATACTTAACATGGGGAAGGAGATTAAATCTGTGTAATGATTCAGCCATTCCCATTCTCTATTCAAGCCTAAATTAATGGTATCTCGTTTACTTATTAATTCAAGCTCAGCAGTTTCTCATTGGAGTCTGTTTTTGAAGCTTTTCTGTTGCAAAATTGCCACCTTTAAATCTGTTACTGAGTGACCAAAGAGGTTGAAGTGTTCTCCTACTGGTTTTTGAATGTTATGATTCCTGATGTCAGATTTGTGTCCATTTATTCGTTTGCATACAGACTGTCCGGTTTGGCCAATGTACATAGCAGAGGGGCATTGCTGGCACATGATGGCATATATCACATTGGTAAATATGCAAGTGAATGAGCCCCGATGGCATGGCTGATGTGATTAGGTCCTACGATGGTGTCACTTGAATAGATATGAGGACAATGTTGGCACCAGGCTTTGTTGCAAGGATAGGTTCCTGGGTTAGTGTTTTTGTTGTGTGGTGTGTGGTTGCTGGTGAGTATTTGCTTCTAGTTCGGGGGCTGTCTGTAAGCGAGGACTGGTCTGTCTCCCAAGATCTGTGAGAGTGAGGGATCATCTTTCAGGATAGGTTGCAGATCTTTGATGACGCGCTGGAGAGGTTTTAGTTGGGGGCTGAAGGTGACAGCTAGTGGAGTTCTGTTATTTTCTTTGTTGGGCCTGTCCTGTAGTAGGGACGTCTGGATGCTCTTCTGGCTCTGTCAATCTGTTTCTTCACTTCAGCAGGTGGGTACTGTTGTTTTTGTAGAGCAGACAGAACCTGAAGACTGCAGCCTGGAGGCAAGCAGTTTGTTCTTCCTGATCAGTTTGCTTCTCTCTGTTCTCTTTTCTTACTGGGTTCTGGTTTGCTGGATGGTCTGTGTTGGGGTTTGGGGGACTGGCTGTGACTCACAGGATTCGCAATAGGCCATGATGCTATTTATGTCTAGGCCACTAATTTGAATCCAGCCCATGTTGATAGTGACTTGAAGTTGTTATCACCTGAGGTCTTGACAGCTTTGGAGATGCTTCTCCATAGAACAGTGTAGCCTAACCTTCAACAGTGCATATTTTTACCACATTACACCCCAACCCTGTTCTGGAGGGACTACCTTTAGGGTGCTTTGTATGAAATGCTGGTGAGTCTCAGACCAGTTCCTAGTATCTCTGTCACAGAAATCATGTCTGCAACTGGTGCAGAGAGGCCAAGAAGGACAGAATGAACCATAGAGACAGAATTGTCCAGGTACAGAACTCTCCAGGTTGTGAAATACAAGGGTGCATTCCAGACCAGTGAGTGGCTATGTCACCCTTACCATGCAACCTAGGGTGTCTTATAATGCCTTGCTGAAGTAGCTCCCACCCTGGCCATTCACAAACAGCCTTCCAGCATTCAAGTCACACCCTGAGTATCTGTGTAAAGCTATAGCTCTGGTCCAGCAACTGGGACCCTAGCAGCCTGTCGGCAAACATCAGCCACCACTCTGGCTTTTACCAGCCTTGGTTACTATTTGCAAGGTAAACCCAACACACTCCCAGGCCTAGATCTCCCCCACTTCCAAAATGTATGTGGTGTACTGCCCAGCGCTCTCCTGGACAGTCCAAATATATCAAGTCCATTGTTCCTTTAAGGGAATAATACACCACAACTTGCCATCTTAAATGGAGTTATCCAGACACTACAAATTCAACACACTGAATTAGATAAAACAAGTTTATTAACTACGAAGAGAGATTTTAAGTGAGTACAAGCGATGAGGCATAAGAGTTAGAAATGGTTACAAAAAAAGAAGGATAAAAAGCTTTCTAGTGCCTAACTTCACAAACTATATTAGATTCAAGCAAAGTTTCTCTACACAGGCTTCCAGCAATTTTACTGACCAATCTCTAGGTCAGGACCTCTGCCACGAGTCCACTGTCTGCTTCTTTTGTCTTCTCGAGTACAAAGGGTGAGGTGGATAGTGAGACACAGAGGGGTCCCTTGGGGTGTTTGCCCCTCCTTTTTATAATTTCAGTTCCCCTTTGGAAAGCATTTCCAGCTGAGAATCAGCTGTCAAAGAGTCTGCATGGAAGGATGTTCCCTGCTGTTTTTTTTCACCTGTGTGAGCTTTTTTTTGTTTTCTTCCTTCCGCCATTCTGCTTGATGACTCTTAATTTGCATTTAAGTAGTAAACAGATGAATATACACTCCTTTGTTCAAGACACGTCTGTTTGACTAATTTGGTGCAACGTGAATCTGAACATATTTTTAGCATCATACAGGGGGAATTTATAACTTTACACATAATGCTACTACACACATTTTTACCATGAACTTACTGATCAGCAAGTTACGAGTTTTCAAATGATACCTCACCAGGCATACGTTGTACCAAGATTATAACAACAGTGGCTAGGGTATGAGTACAGGGTTGCATTCCGGTGCAGTGGTCCCTCCAGATCAGGACTGAGGGACACTGCACTGGAAACATGCCCTGCTTCAGTTTGTGCTGTGCCTGTTCCATATGGTAGCAGAAGACTTCAGATTGCAAAGTTGTCAAGCTGCCACCTCTCGGCAGTATAACATTTTCTGAAAATAAAAGAGCAGGGCTTTAGTTCGTGACGCAAAAAAGCTCTGCTTTGGCTGCAGGGTCTGGGTGTATAAGGAAGGTCTTGCCTAGCAGCTTTGCTTCCTTTGGACGATCCCCAAGGTTGTGGGGGGCAGGGTCACTTAGTATGCTGCCTTTTGGATCTCTGCGCTATCAGGTGACACAGGGCTTCCTGCTCTGGAAGCATCCAGACAACTTAGACTCAGGACTCCAGGGACCACCTGCTAGGTTTTTTCCCAGAAGACTATCTTTCCATCCATCATAGGGCTATTGTTTTAAGAAACTGCTGTTCATTCTCTGGATATGGTTTCCTTTGATTGGAACCATGGGACTCTCACAAGGTTTCCGCTGAAATTTCCAGCTGGAGAAGAAATTTCTCAGCTCTGACAAGCATGCTGGGAAGAAAAAGGGCCACATCTTCTAGTGGCATAACTCCACTGACTTCAGTGGAGTAGCACCGGACGATAATTTGGTCCAGGATGGCCTCAGACCCCCTGCAGGCTTGGCACACCCTTTATCAGAAATCTGAGGTGATCAGGCCCTGTAATGGGTACGGAGTGGATAAGGAATATTAAAGGAAATGTTTCTCAAAAGGAAATCCATGTTGACCTTTCACTTCTCTCTCACAAGCCAGTCCTCAAGACTCTGCTCAGCTTGGTGCACGTGGGCAAAAATGGGAAGTCGAGCACAAATCAAGACCTTGCATAGGGAAAAGAACATACAGCAGTGCATACTCCTGTCCCGCCCACACACTTCATTCAGTTCCCTGCTCCAGCCATGTGCTTTAGAAGTAGAGTGATCAGACAGCAAGAGTGAAAAATCAGAACAGGGAGTGGGGGGTTAATAGGCGCCTATAGAAGAAAAAACCCCAAATATTGTGACTGTCCCTATAAAATAGGGACATTTGGTAACCCTATTTAGAAGGGAGAGGAACAAACTAGTGGAGAACACCCTGAGGAGGTGCAGGAGAAGCTAGTGGGGTGACAGTGACATCTGTAGAAATTGGCTGGGGAGTAGGAGATATGACCCAAATGTGGAAGAGATTTACCTCTATGGGGCAAACAAATTGGAGCTAGGAAGTCTAGTTATGTACAATTGTACATGAGGCATACTATGCTTATCGAAGCACTGAGGTCCCACTGACCAGTGAGATGGAACAAACTGTTGTTGTAGTGAACACTTGCTTCTGAAAGGAAATAACCGCAGTGATTTAAAGAGCCCTTTGCGCACAGTAAATGTTTGGCTACTTCAGAGCTATCTGTTTAGATATCACTTTGATAGGTGCCTTAGAAATATGATGGATTAGATATATAATAGAGCAGGAGTTGCAACTTCCCCAATTAAAGTTGAGCTGAGCTTTCTGCTTCAGAGAGAATTTTTCATAGAGCTGTGAAATGCACATGCACAGGTAGATTGTCTTGAAAATTGCTGTTTCATACAGTTAACTGGCAGGGTTTTCTTACGGCTTGGCTACACTGCAGAGTTGCAGCGCTGATGGTGGCTTTACAGCGCTACAATTCACTCACCGTCCACACTTGCAAGGCACATACAGCACTGTATCTCCCTGGCTACAGCGCTGCATGTACTCCACCTCGGCTGGGGAATAATGACGGCAGCACTGGTGATGCAACGCTGCTCCATCAGTGTGGCCACCAAAAGCGCTGTTATTGGCCTCCAGAGGTATTCGGAGGTATCCCAGAATGCCTGTTCAGCCACTCTGCTCATCAGTTTGAACTCTACTGCCCTGGCCTCAGGTGACTCACCCTTTAAATGCCCTGGGAATTTTAAAAATCCCCTTACTGTTTGCTCAGCCAGGTGTGGAGTGCAATCAGTGAATCTTTCCAGGTGACCATGCCTCCACGCGCCAAACGAGCCCCAGCATGGAGTAATGGCGAGTTGCTGGACCTCAACAATGTTTTGGGGGAGGAAGCTGTGCACTCCCAGCTGCGCTCCAGCCATAGGAATTACGATACCTTTGGGCAGGCATCAAAGGCCATGCTGGAAAGGGGCCATGACCGGGACACGCTGTAGTGCAGGGTTAAAGTGAAGGAGCTGCAGAATGCCTATTGCAAAGCCCGCAAGGGAAACCGCCGCTCTGACGCTGCTTCCACGACCTGCCGTTTTTACAAAGAGCTGGTCACGATACTTGGGGGTGACCCCACCGCCAATCCGAGAACCACGATGGATGCTTCAGAGCAGGGGGGGGAGATGGAGGGGAGGAGGAGGAAACAGAAAGTGAGGGTACTGGGGTTGGGGGAGACACCCCGAAGTCCCTGGAGGCATGCAGCCAGGAGCTCTTCTCAAGCCAGGAGGAAGGTAGCCAGTCGCAGCAGCCGGTACTTGGTGGAGGACAAACAGAGGAGCGGGTTCCCGGTAAGCGGCTTTTATTTTCAGGATGGAAATTTTTACGGGGCAAGGAAGGAGCGTTTTGCATGATGCCCAGAGATGGAATAGCGCATGATGTGGTCATCACGTCGCGGTAATCAGCCTTGGTAATCTCCTTTCAAAGTTTCAGCCAGAGCATTAGGCAATGCGCTTGCACAAGTTTATTGGGAGAGCCACCGTGTGTCCTTGTCCCAGTCCAGGCTAACGCATCCGTGCCACTGTGCCAGAGGGCGGGGGGGCTTGCTGCCCACAGAGGCAAGCTGCATAGGGGCCAGGGGTGGATCCGCATTGCTGTAGAAGACCCTCCGCTTTCACCACGGTGACCGCGCAGTGAGATATCTTCCAGGATAATTCCTGTGTTGTGGCAGATAGACTGCTGAGGCAATAACAGTTGTAGTCCGTGCCCGGCGTGTTAGCGCCAATAAACACACCAGGGAGAAAGCAAGCAGAGTTTATTTGAGATCTCAAAGTGGTGCTGGAGACTTGACATGCCTCAAATCCAGCACCCCTAAAACAAGCAGTCTGTTCCTTATATCCATGAGAACTTTCTCGCTGCACAGCAAGCCCCGTTCCCCTCCCTCTCTGTCTGGCTGCAGCATTCTTTTCTCACACACTTTCTTTCTTCCCCCCTCTCCTCTCTTCCCCTGTAGCAGTTACATAAGCGCAGGTGCATTAAGTAAACTTGGCCGCGGCAGCTCGTTAGTAATTTTCCTTCTGCAAGTTATCTTTGTCCTCTGCTAAAGGTGCCAGGCCTCATTATTTCTGCTTTAGACCATTAGAACTGTTGCAACTGATAACGGCTGTTACACCAGGCTTTTGTTTATTTTGGCCTGCTAGGTCAATTAGAGTTTAACATGGACGGACTCTTGTTCATGAGAGGCCTAAGGGAAAACTCCATATTCTTATAGCCTTTACCTTTTTAAAATTACTTAGAATAATGCTGTGACACTTAGTGGCCTCACACCTGTGGAAATGTTGGAGAGTGTTCAGATGTAGGTGCCCCTGCAGCTGTTTGCTTTCCCCAACGCACAGAAACCCCAGTACAGCCTGAAGCAATCAGTTCCCTTACTCACCATTTTGGGCTCCAGTGTGTTATGTGCGCTCTCTTTGTGGGAAAATTATGCTATTGTGAAGAATGTTACTCCTTCACTGTGTGGGAATAACTCTCTGAGATATAACAATGCTGCCTCTGTTAAGTGTTGCCTTTCCACAAGAGAACCTTGAGTTCTCGGCTGCCCGTGTTATCACCAGCTTCAAAGACTCCAAAACCTCTGGAAAAGCCGCGAAAAAGCAAGACGCCTCCTGCAAGCAGTATGATCACTTTACCACAGAAAATCAAAAGTGCAGGACTGGAGAGAAAGGGAAAGCAGGATCCGCCAGAAAACACAGCGGCCTGGAAGAAAAGCACAAAGCAGCTGATAAGCATCCTGGCACGCCAAGCGGACTCTACTCAGGTGCTCATAGCCATGCAGGCAGAGCACTACCGGCGCCGGCCCCACCTCGTCCCAAAGGTCTTTCCCTTGTGCCCAATGTCAGCTCAACCTCTCTTCCCAGCATCCAGGTTCTTACCACCACCAGCTGCCTCCAACACCTGTACATTCACCAACCAGCCTGAGAACTATGACCCTTACCCTCTGCACTTAACCCCCTCACCTGCAGTATAGGCATCCTGAAGTGCAGCAGTCATGCAGCATCCAGACAGGAATAGTCAAACCTGTGACTGTACAGTTCCCCACCACACCCCCTGCCCTTTAGGTTCCCAAATGTTGTGTGTCTGTCATAAAGTTATTTCTTTCATAAATGAATTCTTGGCTTTGAAAAACAGTTTATTATTGCAGAAAGTCAAACACCCTTAGCCCAGGAAAGAAACAGGCACTGCAATCAGCTTAGGGAAAACAGATTCCTACTAACATTGAACCACTGCACTTCACTCCCTGCAAGGCACCAACATTACTGTTGGTTTCAGCCTCAAATTCCTCCTCAAGGCATCCTAATCCTTGAAGCTCTGTGCTAGGCTCTCTAGTAGCTCTGCTCTCTGGCTGTGCAAATTCAGTCTCCAGGCGCTGACTTCGGAGGTCCATGCTGACTGAATCTTTCACCCTTACTTTCACAAAATATTATAGGGGTACAGCATGCAGATATAACGTGGGGATGCTGCTTTCCTCCAAGTCTACTTCCCATACAGAAATCACCAGCGCCCCTTTAAACGGCCAAAAGCCACTCCACAGTCATTCGGCACCGGCTCAGCCTGTAGTTGAACCAGTCCTTGCTCCTGTCAAGCTTCCTGTATATGGTTTCATGAGCCAAGACATTAATGGCTAAGCGGAGTCTCCGGATCACAATGGCATTTCAACATCGCCTACTGTGATCTTCCGGTCTGGGAAAAAGTCCCTGCCTGCAGCTTCCTGAACAGCGTGTTCCGAAAGATGCGTGCATCATGCACCTTTCCAGCCAGCCTGTTAATGTCAATGAAACGCCCACGGTGATCCACAAGGCCTCTGGAAGAACCATAGAGAAATACCTCTTCCGATTAAAGTACTGGATGCTAGGTGGGTGGTGCCAGAATAGGAATATAGCGTCCTCTATTGCCCCTCCACAGTTAGGGAAACCCATTTATGCAAACCATCCACATGTCCTGCACGTTCCCCAGGTCACGGTTCTTCTTAGCAGGATGCGTTATGGCCTGCAAACTTGCATCAACACGATTCCAACGGTTGACTTTCCCACTCCAAACGTGGCCTTGACCGACAGTTAGCTGTCTGGAGTTGCCAGCTTCCAGATTGCATTAGCCCCTGCTTCTCCACTGGCAGGGCAGCTCTCAATCTTATGTCCTTGCGCCGCAGGGTGGGGGTGAGCTCATCACACAGTCCCATGAAAGTGGCTTTTCTCATCCGAAAGTTCTGCAGCCACTGCTCATCATCCCAGACTTCCATGAAATGTGATCCCACCACTCAGTGCTTGTTTCCCAAGGCCAAAAGCGGCGTTCCATGGCGCTGAGCATTTCCGTGAATGCCAGAAGCAATTTAGTGTCATACGCGTCAGGCTACTCACTATCACCGTCAGACTCCTCATCATGTTGTATCTTAAGGAATAGCTCAACTGCCAAACGTGATGTGCTGGTGAGACTTGTCAGCATACTCCTCAGCAGTTCGGGCTCCATCCCATAGAAATCGCGCTGCACAGAAACCGTTGAGAGAGTCAAGATGGCGCCAAATGTGGACGGAAAAACAGGGATTGCTGGGATGTGAAGCGATGCATCACGGGGCATTGGAACAGGAAGCAGAATGACTTGCACCCTCCACCCCCTTCCCACAATCCACGGTGCCAAAATGGGAAGAGGTGCTCTGTGGGATAGCTGCCCATAATGCACCACTTCCAACACCGCTGAACATGTTGCAAATGTGGCCACACTGCAGCGCTGGTAGCTGTCAATGTGGCTACACTCCAGCTCTTTCCCTACACAGCTGTACGAAGACAGCTTTAACTCCCAGCGCTGCACACCTGCAATGGTAGCCAAACCCTTAGACTGGATAAATACTTTTAAAATGAACACACCTTCAGCATCTGCCATACATTATGATTGGCCTTAGATCATATATTTATTGATCTTCATTTTTTTGTCATGAGACACACCTAGTCTTTAGTCAATGGCTCAACTGTATAACATTGTTTTGTTATACGAGCACAAAATATAGACGTCTTTATTTAGTTTTTCACCATGATAACGATGATGTTGCTTTTCGACGTGAAGACTTTGTGACTTGACATAACACTGCTGCTTTATAGCCTATGAACAATTTGATTGGACTTAATGAGTTGACAGTGTGATCACACAGTGACTGATGCAATGACATTGCTGCTCAGTGGGGCAATCTTGCATTGCACAACACCATGACCCTTTGGTTAAAATGATACTTTTTTGTACAATGTGATGGGGCTTTGCCCTTTTGCGATGAAGTTTCAATGTGACAAGATGACATTTTGATCCATTCCTACATAGTGATGTTTGGCACACCCTGATGAGGAAGGATCTGGGCCATCAGGGTTTAGTTACTGATCTGCTACAGACTTCCCGCGTAACCTTGAGAAAGTTACTTAGTCTCAATTCCCTAGCTGTAAATGGGGATTATAGCACTTCCCTACCTTACAGGGATGTTGTGAGAAGAAATGTATTAAAGATTGAAGCAGGGGCAGCTCTAGCCATTTTGCCGCCCCAAGCACGGCGGCACACCGTGGGGGGTGCTCTGCCGGTCGCCGGTCCCGCGGTTCCAGTGGACCTCCCACAGGCTTGCCTGGAGATGCTCCATGGGACCAGCAGACCCTCCGCAGGGACGCCTGCAGGAGGTCCACCGGAGCCGCCTGCTGCCCTCCTGGTGACCGGCAGAGCGCCCCCCGCAGCATGCTGCCCCAAGCATGTGCTTGGCATGCTGGGGACTGGAGCCGCCCTTGGATTGAAGTACTTTGAGATCTACTGATGAAAAGTGCTATATAAGAGCTAAGTATTATTACATTGTGTTGCGAATTGATTATGATGTGTCAGGACAATCTCTCCTTTTTTATTCCACCATACAGCACAATGGGACCCCCAGCTGATTGCTGCATTTGGGTGCTACTGTAGGATAAATTAAATGTAATAATAATAATAATTAATAATAATGAGGAATTTTACCTTATTATGTTGTGAGGATGATGCTTTGCAGTTGGATGACACTTGACCCCCAGAGGTAATGTGGTGATAGTGTCACAATATATTCTGTCATAGAATCATAGGATTGGAAGGGACCTTGAGAGGTCATTTAGTCAAGGCCCCTGCACCCATGGCAAGACTAAGTATTATCTAGACCATGTCTGACGGATGTTTGTCTAACCTGCTCTTAAAAATCTCCAATGATGGAGCTTTCACAACCTTCCTAGGCAATTTATTCCGATGCTTAACCCTCCCGACAGGAAGTTTTTCCTAATGTCCAACATGAATCTCCCTGGCTGCAATTTAAGCCCATTGTTTCTTGTCCTATCCTCAGAGGTTATGAACAATTTTTCTCCCTCTTTCTTATAACAACCTCTGTACTTGAAAACTGTTATAAGAACATAAGAATGGCCATACTGGGTCAGACCAAAGGTCCATTCAGCCCAGTATTCTGTCTACCGGCAGTGACCAATGCCAGAGGGAATGAACTCTAACACGATATATTAAGTTGATCCTCACCTGCCATTCCCATCTCCACCATCGACATAACAGAGCTAGGGCACCGGTCTTAACCATCCCTGCTAATAGCTATTATGGACTTAATCTCCATAATTTATTCTAGCCTTCAAACCTCCCAGGCAAGGTTCCGACAGTTGTCTGTACACTGTGTGAAGAACTTCCTTTATTTGTTTTAACCTGCTGTCCCATAACATATTCATTTGGCCCTGTTCTTATTATTATGAGGAAAGGTAATAAAACTTTTTCCTTATTCACTTTCTCCACCCACATCTATATTATAATACCTCTATCAATACGCCCATTATTAGCCCCTCTTTCCAAGCTGAAAGTCCTAGCCTCTTTAATATCTCCTCTCCTCATGTGGGAGCCTGTCATAAGTTAGATAGTAAGGAAGGGTTAATTTCTTTTTGCCTGTAAGAGTGAACAAGGAGGAACCAAACCTCAACCAGATGGACAAAATAGAGAACATGGATTTACAAAGCTATCAGGGGCGGCAAGATCGTGTACTCTAGGGTTTTTTGTTTTTCCCCAGCTATGGAGGCACATCTTATTCTGCTCACTCATTTATCTTTCTATATTTTCCACAAAAGTGTGTACCATAAGGCCAACAGAGCAAATGAGGCCTGTTATATTGCTCTGTGTTGTATTTACAGGTTGGTCGTGATTTGCTGAGACTGGTTTAAAGGGCAATCTTTAAATCAAGACTGTATTCAATTTTCTTATAAGCAAGAGTCTGTATTGATCTCTGATGCAGTTTATTGTTTTGTATTTTCGTTTCTTTTTACGAAGACTTCCTTTTTTAAAAACCTGAGCTGCGGTTGGTGGTTCTCCGGTGAGGCTACAGGAGCGGGGGTTGGAAAATCTCTTTATATAGCTTTTAACTAGATTTGATACATCGCCTCAAGGGGGAGGGTGATTTCCCTCTTTGTTTTGCCTTCAAGATTTAAATACTGCTCGCCCACAGCTCACCCAGGGAAGAAGGAGGGGACTAGGGGCGAGATTAGAGAGACCCAGGGTCTGGGTCTGGGGGTCTCCCACGAAAAGTTGGGGAGTTCAACAGAGGCGGCCCCCAGGTATTGGGGAATCCAGCGATAAGAGCCTATTTCTTATTCGGTGGGCAGCGGAGAAAATCCAAGCTGTATGAGCTGGGAACGGTCCAAGTAAACACCAGATTTGTACGCTAAAGTACATCACTCGAGGGACATGCGAAAGTTCCACAGGTTGTTGTACACGGTGAAGAACTTCCTTATTTGTTTACACCTGCTGCCCACAATTTCATTGGTGCCCCTAGTTCTTAATATTTGGGAATAGTAATAACTTTCTTATTCACTCTTTCTCCACCCCACTCAATTGATTATATAACCTCTATTCAATATACCCTTTAGTCCCCTCTTTCCAAGCTGAAAAAGCTCTACCCTCTTTAATTCTCTCCTCATATGGGACCCGTTCCAAACCCCTAATTATTTTAGTTGCCCTTCTCTGAACCTTTTCTAATGCCAGTATATCTTTTTTGAGATGAGAAAACCACATCTGTACGCTATATTCAAGATGTGGGCATACCATGGATTTATATAAGGGCAAGAAGATATTCTCCATCTTATTTTCTATCCCTTTTTGAATGATTCCTAACATCCTGTTTGCTTTTTTTGACTGCCGCTACACACTGTGTGGACGTCTTCAGAGAACTATCCATGATGACTCCAAGATCTCTTTCCTGATTAGTTGTCGCTAAATTAGCCCCCATCATATTGTATGTATAGCTGGGGTTATTGTTTCCAATGTGCATTACTTTACATTTATCCACATTAAATTTCATTTGACATTTTGTTGCCCAAACACTTAGTTTTGTGATATCTTTTTGAAGTTCTTCACAGTCTGCTTTGGTCTTAACTATCTTGAGCAGTTTAGTATCGTCTGCAAACTTTGCCATCTCACTGTTTATCCATTTCTCCAGATCATTTATGAATAAATTGAATAGGATTGATCCTCGGAATGACCCTTGGGGAACACCACTAGTTACCCCTCTACATTCTGAAAATTTACCATTAATTCCTACCCATTGTTCCCTGTCTTATAACCAGTTCTCAATCCATGAAAGGATTTTCTGTCTTATCCCATGACAGCTTAATTTACGTTAAGAGCCTTTGGTGAGGGACCTTGTCAAAGGCTTTCTGGAAATCTAAATAGATTATGTTCACTGGATCCCCCTTGTCCACATTTGTTAACCCCTTCAGAGAACTCTTAACAGATTAGTAAGACATGATTTCCCTTTACAGAAACCATGCTGACTTTTCCCTAACAATTTATGTTCTTCTATGTGTCTTGACAATTTTATTCTTTACTATTGTTTCAACTAATTTGCCCAATACCGACGTTAGACTTACCAGTCTATAATTGCCGGAATCACCTCTAGAGCCCTTTTTAAATATTGGCATTACATTAGCTATCTTCCAGTCATTGGGTACAGAAGCCGATCTAAAGGACAGGTTACAAACCATAGTTAATAGTTCCACAATTTCACATTTGAGTTCTTTCAGAACTCTTTGGTGAATGCCATCTGGTCCCAGTGACTTGTTACTGTGAACTTTATCAATTAATTCCAAAACCATCTCTAGTGACACTTAAATCTGTGACAATTCCTCAGATTTGTCACCTACAAAGGACGGCTCAGGTTTGGGAATCTCCCTCACATCCTCAGCTGTGAAGACTGAAGCATGTCCCTTCTCAGTCTTCTCTTTTCCAGATTGAAAATATTGGGTTTGTTTAATCTTCCCTCATAGGTCTTGTTTTCTAGATCTTTCTCTGGACTTTCTCCATAAAATTTGAAGTGATGTGAAACTTCAGCCAAAGCTGCTGATATGATATGATGATGTTTGAATACATCACATTCTGATACTGTGTGATTGATGCCAGTTTTGACCTAGCTGCTTGACATTGGGACATGTTATTTCATGGTGTGAAGGCATTTTGACCCCAAGTGGTAATGTTTATGCGTGATCCTGTTGTACCATGACATGACGCTGGTTGGGTGGAGTGAGCTGACATTTTAAGACAATGTCATTATGCTGTGACCTTTCAGCATGCCTCAGACTGATGTGACGTGTTGTTTTTCCATGCTGCGCTAAGCTGCGATATGTGGCATCCCCACCCTGTGTTCCGAGGTGACAGGGTGTCGTTTGGGAACGTTGTGATGTCATGGTAACTTGATGAGGCCTGGAGCACCGTGACGCCATTCTTGGGCTGCCCCACACTGTGACGAGCGTGGAGACCCGCCTGGGTTGTGGTAGTGCTGTGCTGGCATGATGTCATGCCTGACATGATGATGTCATTCTGAAGCACCGTGATGTCATGGGGTTACCACACACAGCTTTCACCTTGCAGCATGATGCTGGCATGAATATTTGGGGGGGGGCTTGTCGGGGGTGGCACTGGCACCCCCACGCCCCAGCAGTCACACAGGGGCGGATAAGCGCTCCCTGTGCGCCCCCAAGCCCGGCTCCCGCAATGCATTTCGGGAAGAGAACTTTGCTTGCCGGCCAGTAAGCCACACGGCGCATGCTCGGGAAGGCCTCACAAACGGGGCGGCGGCGAAACGCCGTGCGGCTGCCCGGCAGTGGGAGGCTGCGGGGTGAAGAGGGGGGATAGGCCGCGCTGGGAGCCGGGGGCTCGCGTAGATGTGCTCGCCGGCGGAGACGCTTCCCGGGCCGGCCCCGGAGGGGGACCTGCCCCCGGAGTGGGAGTCGGACGAGGAGCGTATGGCCTTCCTATTCTCGGCCTTCAAGCAGAGCCGGGAGGTGAACAGCACCGAGTGGGACAGCAAGATGGGCTTCTGGGCCGAGCTGGTGCTGGGCCGGGGCCGCCGCCGGGGGGCGGTGCGGACCTGCCTGCGGGAGCTGCAGCAGGCCTTCGAGCGCCGCGGCAGCGTCCCGCTGGGGCTGGGCACCGTGCTCCGCGAGCTGCTCAGGTACCCGGCCGGGGCGGGCCCGGAGGCAGAGCAATGGGCTGGGCACAGGCGGGGTGGGGGGCGCTAAGGGGGCAACACACTGGGGGATGCTGGGCACTTGGGGCATTAAGGCAGGGCAATATTCTGGAGGTGACTGGGGGTTAGCAGGTGCAGGTATACGGGTGGGGTACTGGGAGCAATATGCTGGGTGTCACTGGCGGTGACTGGGGGTCACCATTTGCAGGTATACGGGTGGGGTACCGGGAACAATATGCTGGGTGTCACTGGCGGTGACTGGGGTCACTAGGTGCAGGTATGTGGGTGGGGTACTGGGAGCAATATGCTGAGGGTCGCTGGAGGTGCAGCGTGTGGGGTGCTTAGAGAGGACAGTATACTAAGGGGTTATTAGAGATGTAAGTCATAGGAGTGCACAGGGCATGCGGTAGTAGCAAGAGCAATATCCCGGTGGGTTTGGGGTTCAGGGAGACGAGGGACATGGAGCACTAGGGTGCATGATATTCTGGGGGTCCTTGGGTGCAAGGAAATGCTGGGAGGGATATGGGGCACTGAGGGGGCAATATGCCAGTGATCACTAGGTATGCCAGGCACAGGAACGTTGAGCAGCATGGGGCATTACGGTGGGAAATGTGGTAGGAGTTGTGGAGTACTGTACATAAGGAGGACTGATGGGCATGGATCAGAGGGGGCACTGAGTTGAAAGGGTGATAGCGATATGCTAGGGTTCACTTCGAAACTTGGGTGCTGGACACACATGGGTAGCAGGTAAGGTGCATGAGGCAAAAGGAGTTAGTGGGCATAGGGAGCAATATGCTTAGGGACATTGGGAAGGCTGCTTTGCGTGAAAGTGCATGGGGCCATATTGTAGGGGTGCTGGGAGGCCAGTTTGCCAGAAGACTCTGGAGAGGAGGATTAGGTATGGTGCTGTAGAAGTTGCTTGGGCACTAGAGGCATGTTTTGCCTTTTCATAGGCTCTATCCAATGTAGGGGGCAACAGCACTGAGATTGTTCCCCCTTGAAAATACTTAAGGAACAACCCACATATTTTATGCCAGTCTGAAAATCTTTTACCTACTGGTATTATAAATAACACACACAATGGTCATGTCTGGAAGAAATCAGAGGAGAAAATGATTTGTGTTTCCAGGTTACGTACTTTATGCATAAAGTTCTGTCAAATGCACAATCACTATAAAAGCTTCACTGCAGCCAGTTTCCTTTTTTTGTATGTGTGTGTTTTATTTTCACGTTGTAAAATGAAAGAACAACATAGGAAAAGATTTGTAGAATCAGCAAAGTTGCAAGAGGATGTATAGGGAGAGGAAGTTCCTTGAACTATTTTCTATGAATTTGCAGTGTGGAAAATCCCCACACAAACAGGAAAGGAAACTGACTTAGGAAAGATTTTATAGTAAACCATTGTGTATAAATTCTGTCAAAAGCCCAAAGCAAATAAACTGGAAATACAGTAGTTGTTTTTGAGCATTTTTATATTGTACATAAAATTTTATTTTAAATTGAGATTTCAAATTGATGTCCAAATAAACGCTCAGTTAGACAATCTTGTGAAATCTACTGGAATTGTGAACCAACTTATGTGTTCTGTACTGGGGAAATGTTACTGCTAAAGATGATTCTCCACAGAGATCTCTACGTGCACTGATGATTACATCTGCACAGTGGGGACTGGGCTGCCTCGTCCATTTCTAATTCTTGTATGTCTTACTCTCTTCAGACGTGGCAAACTGCAGAGGGAGTCAGACTTCATAGCCAGTGTAGACTGCAGCTGGATCTCATGGGGTGTGGGAATCTTCATTCTGAAGCCCCTGAAGTGGACCCTGTCAAGTGTGCTGGGTGACAGTAAAGTGCCTGAGGAGGACGAAGTGCTGATTTTTGTGGAGCTACTTCAGGTGAGCATTGCATTGTCTGGAGCTTGCCCTGGTTACTCATGTTATGAGGCTGGAGAATGTGTATGTGCGGGGAGGGTGTTGAGATGGGTTTTCCTTGAATCATGTAATAAAGATTTTCCCCACATTAACAGGAAAGAGTCAAAGTTGAATAAGAGACCTTCATCTCTATTCATGTACATTCAAAAACCCAGGAGAAGGGAGGGGGGTTGAATGGCTCATAGATGGGACATAGAGCCCTTATCTGAACATATGTGTTCAGATATTAATGTAAAGGCTGTTAAATGGCTTCTGTAAAATGAGTTGATGGGTTTTCAGTTCATTTTCTAGTGAATGTCTCTGAATCATAACACATGAGCAGAGTTGGCAGTCTCTGCTGTGAAGCCACTCTTCTCTTACATTTAAAAAGGGCCTCCTCCAAGTTAAGTTTGAGGTATATATATTTTTTTCAGTACAGTATGTGTGGAAGCCTGCAGATTACTGTCTGAGCACCATTTGTTCTATAGATACATACATAAGTGTCAGTGACTGTCTATCCAGTATCTCTTGTCTTCATTGAATTCACATGTAGCTTTAAAATTAAACTGAAGCATTGTTTATACACTTTTCTGTATGTGCGTCTCCAAACCTGTGAAAGGCACTTGTTTATAGCAACTTTTGAAGTTTAAAAATAGAGCCAGATTCTAAACTGGTATAAATCAGTCTTGCCCCATTTGGCTTAAGTGGCATTGCATCTGATTCCTTTAGTCGGCCTTATGTCCTTGAGTTAGCTGAACTAAAAAATAAGAGTTTGAAGTGAAAAATCAACTAAAAAAAAAATCACATCTTTCTGAACTTTTGTTACCTATTTTCATTACAAGCAGCAGCTTAAATGATTATAACTCACTGGGATTATAGAGAACTCTTTTCTCTGTTCAACTTGTTTGCATTGTGCACTTGACAGCACTCAGTGTGCAGTTGCACTGTTTCATGGATGTCAGTGTCCCATATTAGAATGGGGCTTTTATACAGCATCAGGAAATAAACCCTTTAAAAAAAAAAAAATGACTGTAAAGCCTCAAACGTTCACTGTGGGATTCAGAGGCAGATGGAATTCATGACACTGCATTCAACTTTATTTATTTAATTATTTTAAGTTGTCTAGATTCCAAGTTTAAGTGTATCTTTCATTTTTGAAAAGAGACATGTATTTTGTGTTACATTGGAAAAAATGGCTTAACTGATCAAGTTGAAATTTTAAAAAAAGTTTGAATTGGGACAAAGTCGAAAAGGAAAACCTTTGAGAAGCATAGAAACGGCTATGGAATGGCTTACTCACCATGCAGTGTCTGTTTCTTATTTTGATATATGCTTTGGGAGAGGAAACAGGAAGCTTGCAGCTCCAGTGCCTCAGGAACTGAGGGAACAAGTGATTCTCCTATAGTCCATTAACAGCAATGCTGTTTTTAAAGAATTATAAACTTTCCCTTTTTTTAAATTTTACAAACAATTCTTTTAATTGAACCTTCATAGTCCACTTTTAGCCCTGGGACTTTTAGAAACTTTTCTGTGTAATGTGTGCAATAAATAAAATATACTTCCAGACCTCCTGAGTTCCTAAAATACAAAAGTCACCTTTCCCCAAAGTTTTAGACTAGAGCTATGATATCAGGTAAGCTTCTGGGAAGAGAATACAGAGAGAATTTGAATGGCAGAGGAGACGACATAGGAGTGTAAACACATTCATTTGGCATGGATATGAAAGCTGATAAGGACATGGTGCTTTTTAAAAATGAAACATAAATCCTTAGTATTCCTGTGAGGTTAGGTGTGTGTTATCCTCATTTTACAGATGGGGGAGAGGTAAAGTGACTTACCTCACTTGGGATTGCTATTCCACAGCTTCTGTCTCCCATTCCTGTGCTCATAGCTCTACACTGTGCTATTCTTGCTATGTTATGAGTTATGACGTGAACTATACTTTATGTGTAGATTTACTGGTAAAATATTCTTGATTATACATGACTTGTGTGGGCTATGATACAATACTGTTGTGATTCTTCACCTGTGTATGAAATCTGCATTGGCATAGAGATGTCAGATTGGCATCCATTGCAGTAATAAGAAAGGGATCCCAATGCACACTAGCAGTTTTGTTTCTTTCCTTCAGGAAAAGGCAGAGGAAGTGTATCGCCTCTATCAGAATTCTGCACTCTCTTCCCACCCTGTTGTTGTCCTCTCAGAATTGCGCTCACTCTGTGCCAGCATATGTCCGGATGAGAGGACATTCTATCTACTGCTGCTCCAGCTGCAGAAGGAAAAGAGGGTCACGGTCATGGAGCAGAATAGAGAAAAGGTACAGAATGGCAGATGAAATTTAATTTTGATAAATACAAAGTAATGCACATTGGAAAGCATAGTCCCAACTATATGTATAAAATGATGGGGTCTAAATTAGCTGTTGCCACTCAAGAAAGAGATCTTGGAGTCATTGTGAATAGTTCTCTGAAAACATCCACTCAATGTGCAGCGGCAGTCAAAAAAGCAAACAGAATGCTGGAAATAATTAAGAAAGGGATAGATAATAGGACAGAAAATATGCTACCTCTATATAAATACATGGTAGGCCCACATCTTGAATACTGTGTGCAGATGTGGTCGCCCCATCTCAAAAAGATATATTGGAATTGGAAAAGGTTCAGAAAAGGGCAACAAAAATGATTAGGCATATGAAATGGCTTCCGTATGAGGAGAGATTAATAAGACTGGGACTTCTCAGCTTGGAAAAGAGACGGCTAAGAGGAGATATGATTGAGGTCTATAAAATCATGACTGGTATAGAGAAAGTAGATAAGGACGTGTTGTTTACTGCTTCTCATAACACAAGAACTAGGGATCTCCAAATGAAATTAATAGGCAGCATGTTTAAAACAAATAAAAGGAAGTATTTCTTCACACAATGCATAGTCAACCTGTGGAACTTCTTGCCAGAGGACGTTGTGAAGGCCAAGACCATAACAGGGTTCAGAAAAGGACTAGATAAGTTCATGGAGGATAGGTCCATCAATGGCTATTAGCCAAGAGGGGCAGGAATGGTGTCCCTTGCCTCTGTTTGCCAGAAGATGGGAATGAGCGACAGAGGATGGATCACTTGGTGATTACCTGTTCTGTTCATTCCCTCTGTGGCATTTGGCACTGGCCACTGTCTGAAGACAAGATACTGGGCTAGATGGACCCTTGGTCTGACCCAGTAGGGCCATTCTTATGTTCTTATGTAGAGTGTGTGTGGTCCCATTCCTGTCTTGCATTCTGTTTTGCTGACAGGGCACTCTCTTTTATGGCTAAATGCCGATGTCTTCCATTAGCCGTTCACCTTGTATGTGTACAGGAAGAAATGGCTTTTCCCCATTGTCATAAGCTGGTGGTGCGGGGCTGAGGGTCTAGAGTGTTCACTAAGTGAGGGATCTAAATTCCACTCCCCAAACAATCTTGTAAATATCTAACGCTGTTCACTCCAAAGAATTCTACGCTTTACAAGCTGATGGGCAAGCTATAGACACAGGTTATTTGGTGTTCTTCCAGCAACACTACACAGTGGTCTAGGACAGGAAGAAAAAGAGAACACTGTAACCAGCTGAAGATGAATAGGGATTTCGGAGTGGTTGAATGTAATCTTTCCAGTTGGAATTTGGACACAACACGGAGGTTAATACTACAGCTCTTGGGCGGTGGGTTGTACCATAGGCTTTCTGATGACTGTAAGTGGTTCTGATGTTGGTTTCACATCTAATCTGAATGATGACACCTTCAGCTGTGCAGTGCCTGCTAATATCATGCAGGGGCACTGTTTAGATAGCAGTAATACTTGGACACTTCACATCTTCAAAGTGCGGCACAAATGCTAAGTAATTGGTGCTGAGTCGAAAAGAAGAATGCCCCCTGAAGTTATGCAACACCACTGCAGTTTCTGGGCATTCTTTTGAGGCATCATGGCTGCATACTAACATGGCTCAAATGTGATATTTTACTGGATTATAGGACGAGCTGGCATTGCCCTTTCTTTAGATTCTAATTTACCAGTGTCCCTTTTAGTATTACGGGCCCAAAGTTGAACAAGGAACTGTGACGGCAGAGTTTACACAGCCTTTTATTTTTTCAAGGAAGAAGTCTTGCTTTCTTGGTGTAGATGTTGCTCTAAAGATTCCGGCTTGTAAGAACACAAATCCTACAGTCTGGCAATTCAGTAATGTGCTGCTCCTCCTTTAGATAGTGAAGTTTGCCCGAGGTCTGCATGCCAAAGTATCCCCAGTGAATGATGTGGACATCGGGGTCTATCAGCTGATGCAGAGTGAGCAGTTGCTATCACAGAAGGTGGAGTCCCTTTCCCAAGAAGCAGAGAGGTAGTGTGTGTATGTGAAAAAAACTTTGCTTGTGACCTGGCCTTAGTGCATATATAATGTGTTGCTGAGGGAATTTTTTTTTTTTTTCTTGTGACTGTGTAAAGGCAAGAAATGCCTCTTATTTCTCTGTCAGGTGCATGGGGAGCGAAGTATGGCAACCCAGGGTTCTCCACCCATTTTACCCTGTGTCTCCACATCAGCCACTTGCCATATGTTGTCCTTGGATGCACCCCAGAATACTTTGTATCATTTGCTAGTAGGCATCCTGGAAAGTGGTGGAGTGATTTATGGGGTGCACTGGATCTGAGTGAGCCAGTTGCAAATGGCTGAACAGTGGTGGAGGGGAGGATGGGGCTGGGGAATATCACAGTTGTTTCATGATCCCCTCCTGCTTGTAGGCTTGAGCTTCTCCTGGCCATTTGTCCTTGCAGGTGTAAAGAAGATGCCCGGAGCGCTTGTAGAGCTGGCAAAAAGCAGTTGGTAAGTGTACTTGACCCTGCCTGCTCTGCCTTAGGAAGCTGTGGTCTTGGAACTGTGGTACAAGATGGGCAACCTGTGAGTTTGTGTTGCATGCCAAGACCATTCTGAAACCTGCAAAACCTACTGCTCTGGCAGAGGGACTTGATTCACATGGTGCCACCTCATGCAAACATTCTTGCTTGGAGTAGGATGGTGAGGAGAGTTTGAGGGCATCTCAGTCCTAAAGTCAGCCCATGGCATGTGCTTTGCTGCACTGGAATAGTTCTTTTAAGAAGGGACTTTTTGGATGCTGCCTGGTTTCTGATTCAAGTTTGTGTGCATATTCCCAGGCACTGAGATATTTGAAGTCCAAGCGAAGGACAGAGCGGCGAATTGAAGAGCTCCTTTCCAAGCTGGATGCAGTTCAGGGCATCTTGGATCGTATATATGCTTCTCAGACAGATCAGATGGTAGTGTGGTTCTTCTACCTCTCATGTCATATGTTTACTTTCCTGCTCAAGTTTGCTTTGCTTTACCTACCTCTTCAAGCTCTGTGGTTGAAGAGCTCCTGCATATGAGTAAGACCTCATCCTCTCTACTCCAAGAGATACTGAGGATGGCCTAGGAGTCTTATTGTGATTGTGGCAAGGAAATTGGCCTCTGGCTGCATCCTCTCTTTGCCTCTTCATGCTGCTGCCCTACTGAAAACTCTCTAGGATAGCAGAAGGCAGACACTAGAGCTTTTCTGAAGAAGCAACAGCTTATAGAGTTTCCTTAGTCTAAGGAACACATCCCTAATAGAAGTAACATTCCTTTCTTTTCTGCGTATTGAGGTGTTCAATGCCTACCAGGCTGGAGTAGGAGCTCTGAAACTGTCCATGAAAGATGTCACTGTGGAGAAGACAGAGAACCTGGTGGATCAGATTCAAGAGGTATTGTGAGATGATGGTGGCATATAAGAACAGATAGGGAAACTGGGGGTGAATGTACTAGGCACATTTCCCAGGAGTTAGACTTGAGGCTTCTGACACTATTTTGCCCTTATGCTCTGCATGTCTCTTGGGCTGAATGGTCCATACAGCTTTCCTTAAATCAACTTCCATATTACTCCTTTGTCCTTAAAATATCTGCAACATTAGCACTTTAAGTGTTGCTAGATGCTCTCTAATGTTCTTTTACAGTGCTCATCTGTGTAGTGTCTAACTGCAGTCAAAAATACTTGAAGGGCTTTATTGCACACCCATGTACTGTTAATTCTCTTCCAGCTTTGTGACACCCAGGATGAAGTCGTTCAGGCTCTGGCAGGAATGTCGATCAATGGCTTGGGTGAGTTCATCCATTTTGTGGGCTTTCTCTCCTCCTCCCCTAGCCCTCCCTTCAGGTGTTTGCCAGTGGCTGTTCTCTGAGAATAAGCAGTTGTTCTCAGCCCTTCAGAGTCATCTGCTCTACTGGTGCCTTGTAGAGGGAGTAAGGGTTTACAGGTAGTCTCCTGGTGTCTGATCGCTTATTGCAAGTGACTCAACAGGTAGAATCATAGGACTGGAAGGGACCTCGAGAGAGCATTTAGTCTAGTCCCCTGCACCCATGGCAGGACTTAGTATTAGGTGGAGGGAGAACTGGGGGTGGGAGCCAGCTCACAATTGGACTCCTCCAAACATATAAGCTCATAGAACTGCTTGCAGCCCTCCAAGGTTGGGGCTGTAAACTACTGAGTAGTTTAGTCTGTTTTCTGGATGGACACTATTAGCTTTTGTAATATCTTCCTTTCTTCCTGGTTTATCTTCTACAGCACCTATGTTGCTATCTGTCTCTTCCAAAACACTTCCCCACCTCCAGACCCTCCACCACACACAGGCTTCAGCAGTGATACATCCTACCCTCAGTCAGAAGGTATCAGCCCCTACTGTCTTGGGCAGACAGATCCTTCCCACCCCAGCCCTAGGTGTTGAACTTTCTGCCTCTTCTGCCCTGAGGCATGAGGTCCCTGTCTGAGGAAGAAGCATTCGGCGCTGCTCACGGTTTTGGATAATAAGAGAGTTGCAATGGTTCTCTTTCTGGCTTGAAGTAACTTTGGTGGAGGCTGAAACTGGGACATTAGTGCTTGTTCTGAACTTGACTTGTAAAGTCAGTGTTAAGTTTTTTTCTTACCTGAGCAGGAATCTTTGCAAACCACTGGTAAAAGACAAGTTGGCAGGAGCTTCTCAGGCTCAGGTTCTCAAGTGTAATGTTCCCTTTGAAAGGGGCTTGTCTTAGTGTCCAGTCGTGAGTGAGCAGCTCTTCCACTGATGTAGGATTGTCCTTGCAGCACTCTCCTGCTACAATGCCTTCCTTGGCCACTGGGATGTTTTGCTTACATGGTCTTCCAGCCCGTTTCTTGTGCTGTGGGGATATTGTTTAATTCCTCCAGATATTGATTTGTTTATTCTCTAACCTAGCAGAGGTTGACAGTGAAGAACTTGAGAAGGAACTGGATAGTCTCCTTCAGGACTCCACTAAAGAGCCTTTGGACCTGCCTGCTGTTCCCCAGAAGCCTCTACTTCCCAGCATCTCTGATATTGAGCTTGAAGCAGAGTTGGAGAAGAAGGATGGAGGTATGTATCAGCAACAATCTTAGCTGGTGGCCTACTATTGGGATCAAAGACAATCACATATCAAGAGGTGGTGGCTCTCTGTACACTTGCCAGCGATCAAATGTCCTGCTCTAGAAATGCACTGCTGTGCCGTAAATTAGCACCGCCTGGCAGTCTTGGCATAGACTGGGCTAAGCATGATATGGGCCAGGAAAGCGTAGTTACCTCTAAACCTCTGTCAGTGGGGTTTCAGGAGTTGTCCTATTAGAGAGGTGCTGTAGGGTGGAGGGGTAAGCTTGTTCTATCCTTGCTCACGTCATCCCTATTCTGTGGCTAAATGTCTATAGTCTCCTTGGCTGTGAATCCAGCATTATATTTTCACAGAGAGGAGACGCCCTTCTTTGAGCAGACCTACTCCCATTATATGATGAAACAAGAGAGCTCCTATTTTAGTAGCTAGTGGAAACTGTTTTCCAGCTAGTTAACTCCTTCCAAAAGCGGAGCACTGTGAAGAACTGGATGGTGCCAGCTGTGTGTGTCGTTGTAAAAGTGTGTTTTGGTCTGTTTTATAAATGTTGGCAGGCCCGTAGCTAAAACGGTTGATCTGCCAGGTCCCTGAATATGCTGCAGACCCTCTTAGTGTTCTTCTGGGCCTTTCATTGTGCCCCCTCTTCTTCTCATGTAGCTGATATGGCTGCTTAAATTGGCCACCAGTCTCAGCTTCACCTAGTAATGATGAGTGACTTAAGGTTAATTTAAAAAAAAAAAAAAAAAAGGAATTAACATACTGGATCAAATCAGTAGTCCCTGAAAAGTAGTAAATATCAGAAGCTTCAGAGGAAGGCATGAAATCTCTTGATGATTGAATGACCTACCCCTAGAATTTTCTTCATACCTTTGAGCAGTTACTAACTTTCCTATGTCCTGAAGTGTGGATTAGTATCCTTTACATCTGAGGGCAAACCCTAGGTGGTATGCTGTTTTAGTATCAAGAAACCACTATGGACTTACACAGTATGGGGGCTTAGTAACTGTTTGCCTGTGTGTGTGTCTGGGTCTTAGGATATGGTTGGTCTTTCTTTAACCCATGCTGCTGCTAAACACTCACTTTTCTTCTGTTGCTTCTTCATTTGTAGGTTTGGCACAAAAGACTGCTTCCAAATATTCTGAACCCAAAAGAGCTCTGGGACTGGGTCTCTAACAGCGTCCTGCTGCTGTAATTTGAGAAGTTGTCTTAAGCTTGCTTAACTAGTGACCGTAACTTTCAAAAGTAACTTTTGGAGTGTGGGCTAATGCCCCCCTCTTTACCGGATATCACTTCGCCAAACGACAGGATCTACTGCCATGACAATCCACCCTTTCTGGAACTGATCCTATCTGGTGTTGCTGTCGTCTCTTTAGTGTCAATATCTACACTGTTCTCAGTTTGACTTGTTATCCCAAGTCACCTACAATGTTCACTCTTGCCAATGAGCTCTGTCTTCCCTGCAGGATTACAATTCCTGAGCTCACCTACTTCATAACAATCCTCAGTTTTGCTAAGGCCAGCATTGAGGAGACCCTGAAACGCAGTAGGATCACAGCTGCTTGACCTCTGGCTGTTTGTGTGGTTGTGTAAAACATTTGGCACGTAACATAGGTACTGTTCTTGACAGTCATCTGTCTGCAGCAAGCTTACACACATGTTGCTAGTACTATCCATCTTCCCTTGTTTGTATTTGCACGATTGTGGTCAACGAGACCAATAACTGTTTTAGTGTATGAGCCTTGTTGCCACTAGGGGGCAGCAATTGCCAGCACAAGATGAAATTTACTCCTCTTTCTGTAATACACTAAGGGCTGGTCTATACTACGGGGGAAAATTGATCTTAGATTCGCAACTTCAGCTACGTGAATAACGGAGCTGAAGTCAAAGTATCTAAGATCGAATTACTCACCGTCCTCACGGCGCGGGATTGATGTCCGCGCCTCCTCCTGTCGATTCCGCAACTCCGCTTGGGTTGGTGGAGTTCCGGAATCGATATAAGCGCGTTCGGGGATCGATATATCGCATCTAGATGAGACGCGATATATTGATCCCCATGCAATCGATTGCTACCCGCCGATATGGCGGGTAGTGAAGACGTAGCCTAAGGCCTTGAAAGAAGACCTGCAAAGGGTTTTTTAAATGAAAGTGTTGCTTTTTAGGCTGCGTGATGATAAAGGCCAGCAATGTTTGTTAAGTTTCTGCTTGTTTTTTACTTGTAGAAATAACGGATAGCTCAAGTTTAGTCTTTCCTGCCTTTGCTGGAGAACTTGTTGGGAATCACAGGAATGGCTAGTGTGAGCTTTTTACACCATCACTGAATGGATGGGGATTTTATATCCTTTTCCAAAGTGTTCCTTAGACAGTGGCAGTAAAAGTAAAACAGAGTATTAAACAGTCTAACAATCCTCTCCTTTAATTTGCAGTCTTGAGATGTCATAATTTCTCTAGGACACCAGTTGTCCTAGAGAAGAACTGAATTTCTAATGTAAAAAGACAAGCAGAGGAAATAACCTTTAGGAGCTGCCTTTGTTCATTAGGAAGAAGTGCAATTCCTCTTTGCAGGTCACTTTTACTATGCTTATCGTGTACTCAGAAGAAGGTAAGCCTGATCTGTCTTGCTTCCAGTTGCATCTAGCATGGCTGGATTAGCTGCTTTAGGCGAGGCAGGTACTTCCAACTGTGCTCTTGTGTATCCTGGCTCCTGATGGGAGCACCATGCACTAGACGTGGAGTGGTGAGTGCCAAGTGTGGGCTGACTCAAGGAAAGAAGACTGTAGGTTGGGCTAGCTGTGTATACATTTTTAACTGGTCTCCTCCTCATGCCCCCACATTTGAGTCAGTGTCTTATTGGGTATTAGCCCTGTGCTGCCTCCTGTACCAATGGCTCTCCATTGCTCAAGCCAGGTGGAAGGCAGTTTGGATGAATAATAATAAAGGGTCATGGAGTAATGAACAGAAGAAGGGACACTGGACCTAGCCCAACTCCAGGAGAGGGGGGGAGAGAACTACCAATGAAGCATCTACAGTCTGCTGCATCTGAACACAGCAGCTCCTCTTCTCCTCCCCTGCACAAATGCCATTACTGAGTGGAGACCCCTCCTCCTGTGGAGGGTATGGTGCAGGAGGTTAGCAAGTCATATGGGCCGCAAACACAATCATACTAGATAATTTTAATCTCCGTATTTCTTTCCTTTGTAAAGAGAAAGAGGGGAAACAATTGCTGTTTTTTCTACCTGCTGTGTAATAAAAGGGGAAAAAAACAAAAACATCCATTGTGCTGCCAGTTTCTCTCTTGCATTATCTCTGACATTGATCACATTATTAATGCTGTTCCCGTGGTGCTTCCTACACCTATTATGGAAAGATTGCTCACTAAACATAAATGGGGAGCTGACAGTGGTTTGACTTCAAAAACAGAGTGATGGATAATCCATGCACCCAGCTGTTGGATGTACCCACAACAGGACCTCTGCTAGTGCTCAGTTCTGTGTCTAAATTAAAACAGGCAGTTGCTTTCAGTGAGAAACAGCCCTGCTGGCTTATGGTTCAGGAGCATTGGTGTTTTTGTGAGCATTGGCTTAAAAAGCTGTGTGATTGCTCTTTGTTCTTCAGGACGTGCCATCCTTTCTACCTCTCATTCATTCCCAGAAAGCAGCACGTTTGTTTCTCACACTTTTCCTCCGGTCCGTTTTATAAAATGACTAAAATGTTGGGACTTTCACCAAGGACACTATCCCACAATCTAATAACCCCCCCGCCAAACATTTAGAGAATCAATGTAAACGTTCCTTTCTTCGACTTCCTTTGTTATGTCTAGTTATGTCCCCTTGGATTACAGTAAATGACCATGCTTGGTTATCAATCTCATTTGGATGCTTATACAGTCCTGGTCTGAGTCCCTGTTCAGTTATTACCTACTTTATTGGATTAATCTTCATAAGTCATTCTCTCCTACTCTTTGATCATGTATGACTTTCCCTTATTGATTTTAAATTAAGAGTTAACATTCAGAATAGCAACCGCTGATTCCTGAATTGTCAGTCCTAGAAAATATCTAGACTCTTCCTTCTTCTCCAAATTCCCAACGTCTCTCCCCATTTTTTAACGATGCCTAGAACTGAATGCTATATTCTACATTAGTAAGGCAAGGAATTATTGTTGTGTCTGCTCCATGCTGTGATACTGGCCCTCTATTGCATAAATTTTGCGGAGGAAGGGAGTTGTTTTGTTCTCACATTGCATTCTAAGTTACTTGTACACTGCCTGAACCTATAGTGGTAGCTGAGACTTTGCTTACAGGCAGTAGTTCTAGATCCTTTCTGTAGGGACTGGAGTAGCAGAGTACCAAACTCCCAGACAGGATACTTCCCTTCTGTGAGAGGCAAGGTACGGCGAAGTTGCTGTATATATCCCCATTGCAAGCGTGTGTAAAACATGCCAGAGAGACTATTGTTCTGAAGGGTTGGAAGAGGCATTTAAGAGTTAAATCTGAGCAGCTGGTGCTTTACTTGAAGTGGCTTGTAATTTTCATGCTTTGACTCTGAGTGGGAAAGTAATCAAGATGACTGAATGGAAAGAAAGCTTAAAGATGTGGCTGTGAAAAAGAAGGGGGAAAATAGTAGAGAGGTAATTTAGAGAGCACCCTGTTGCTAGGAAGGGAATGATGTTAAATACAAAAATGCTAAACAATGACTTGCCACCAAAATAGAATCGTTTCATATCAAAGTGCTTTGCAAAATATATACACAGTACTCACTTCACTGAAATTCAGCTACTCTTGAGATGGGTCAGCAGCTGTTTAATGATGCAACCTTACATCAGTTTAGTGTAGGAAGCAAAGGATTTTGCATCCAACAGAAATTGTAGGAAGATTTTCAGATGGGCAGAATGTAATTACCTAAGCTCCAATTTGGTCATGACACCAGGGTTAATAACTTGCTCTTTCAAAAAAGATCAGAGGAATTACAATGAACGTTAGTTCCACAGACTGAGATACAGAACTGTGGTCTTATGTCTTAGGCAGAAGGGTGTTCAATAGCACCATGCTGAAGTATTGGTTCAGAACTAATTTAAAAGGAAGGACGATAACAGGGTTCAAAAAAGAACTAGATACGTTCATGGAGGATAGGTCCATCAATGCTATTAGCCAGGATGTGCAGGGATGGTGTCCCTAGCCTCTGTTTGCCAGAAGCTGAGAATGGGCGATGGGATGGATCACTTGATGATGACCTGTTCTGTTCATTCCCTCTGGGGCACTTGGCATTGGCCACTGTCGGAAGACAGGATACTGGGCAAGATGGACCTTTGATCTGACCCAGTATGGCCACACTTATGAAGAATGCCCCCTTCTCCATGAAAGAATCATCAGCCCCACTTCCTGCAGTGCCTAGGTTTTCCTGGAATACTTCCCATCCAAGGACTGTCCTGTGTAGCTTATGAGATAGGACCATGTCCTGGCTTGCAGTAGTCCTGCTTATAGGCATCTTAAGGCACTCATTCTGACCTAAGTGAGGGACAGAATGCAACTTTGGGCTGAGACTTATGACTATGTAATACTAGGTGACTGACTTCAAGCGCGTGCCTACCATATGTCCAACAATAAGAACTTTTGAAATCCATGTGCTATGCATAGAGAGCATTGAGATGAATGCCCTTTGAGATCCAACATGGTAAAAATGACCTGCAGTGGCAAAACGTGCCTATGCATAGAATGGCGCTTCGGGCTAATGCTCAGCATCATGAGAAGCTGCATTAGTGGCTAACATCCCCAATTTCATGCACTTAATGCATCAGCTTGAATCATAGAAGTGCTTTCCTGTGTTTGTATGTCCTTGGCCAGAAGTTGAAGTCTCTTGTTGCTTATATTACCCACTCTCCCTTCTGTTTCGAAATGCTTTCGTCCATTTTCATATCGCCATTGGCAAGTAAAAGGTCTGACAATTTCAAAGGCGCTAGTAAAAGTTGTAAAGGGCAAACACCTTCTTGGCATAAATAGTTGGCTGGAAAGTGATGGAACTTAATGAGACAAATGAAGCTCTTGCAAGCTGTTACTATAATGTATTTAGCTAGTTTTCTTTAAAGAGCTCATGCTGGGGGGAAGAGGGGTGGGAGGATGCTGTCATGAAATTTATTAAAGAAGAAAAATATTCGCTTCATGATGAAAACAGAATCACTTTCTTGGCTCAGTCGGAGAGAGGGTGTGTCACCTATGAACAGCCTTGATGACAGCAGCTGAAAGTGGTCATGGGGTAGTGTCTATTCAGATTGAAACCTGAGATTATACAATGCATGGGTTGGGGTAAAGCTAATGAAACCAAAACACACAATAGGCTTCAGTTGTTTCAATATGACTGAGTGCTGCTTCATTTAGAAATGGTGCACCATAGAGGGAAGGATTAAGGTTGCTGTCCTGTGTTGTGTTACAGCAAACAGCTGGGTAATTAGCGAGTTTAGTGCTGAGTGGGGCTGATTTCTTGGGAGAGTTTGTCTCCCAAGAAGGGTTTTGCTGCTTGTTTCTTGGGAAGTTTGCCAGCAAAGAGTTTCTCCAAAGCAGGTTAATGTTGAGAGGCTTCTTGAGAGCTATTTCTCCAGGAAATTTAGCCCCAGAGAAATCCCTCAGACACCAAGGTCAGTGCTCTTTTGCGACGTCTTTGGGGACAGACTGTGTGATTCAGTGCAGAGAGAATCCTAGGGAGAAACAGAACGTGTGGCCCAGAGGTAAAATGCATATAAAGGGATGAAGATTCTTTAGGGTGGTACCTAGTTTTCCCTGAATAATTCAGTGGTTCCTAATTCCTAAGATCTGAACCATATTTGCTACCATTCCTCTTCTCCTGCAATGAAATCTCCAGCCTCTTGGGCCGAAGTGTGACCCTTGGTATAACTCGGTTGAAGTCAGTGGAGTTGCACGGTTGGTGGATATGGCACATGAACTTGAAGACTAAACTGCACGTGAATGGGTCAGTCCTGATTCCTAGTAAATGAGTGTTGCAGAGCTAATGTACAGGGGAGAGCAGTCCCCTTTGCCTGGGATGGTGGCCCTCAGGGAAGGGAAAGGTGGATGGTGTTAATGATGGAGCTGTCATGGTATAGTTCCCCACCTGAACCTTAGCGTCCAAAAGATGGGGTACCAGCATGAATTCCTCTAAGCTCAAGTACCAGCTTAGTACTTGTAGCGCTGCCACCAACCAGGAATTCTAATGCCTGGTACACTCTGGTCTCCCCAAAACCTTGCCCGGGGAACCCCAAGACCCAGATCCTCTGGATCTTAATACAAGAAATGTAAACCCTTTCCCCCACTGTTGACCATCTCCCAGCTCCCCTCCTGAGGTACCCCTGGAAGATACTGTGATTCACAAACTCCTGAATCACAAAACAGAGAAAGAAAATTCAACCTCCCATCCTCCTTCTCTCTCCCCCCAGCAACTCTCCCTGAGAGAGAAAGTAATCCTAACACAGAGAGAAAATTATACCCTATCTTCTCCCCTTCCCTCCTTCTGCCCACCAAGTCCTGGTGAATCCTAGACCCAGTCCTGGGTCTCTACCAGACCAAAAAAAAAACAAAGCAGGTTCTTAAACAAAGAAAACTTTAAATTAAAGAGAGAAACAGTAAAAATTCTTTGTAAAATTTAAGATGGAATAGTACAACGGGTTCAGCTATAGACACTGAATACCATCCCAGCCTAGGTATACCAAGTACAAATTAAAAATCCTTTCAAGCAATAAACAAATTGAACTCCTTCCAGCCAAAAACAAATTAAACTCCTTCAGCTAAATACACATTGGCAAATAAAAAACAAAACATAGAGCCTAACTCAAGCTTATCTACCAGTAACCACTATTGTGAACTATACAGAGCCTGTATCGGAGAGATTGGAGAGAAACCTGGTTGCATGCTGTCACTCTCAGAAAACCCACAGAGAACAACAACACAAAAACTAACATCACAACAGAAACTTCCCTCCCTCAAGATTTGAAAGTATCCTGTCCCCTGATTGGTCCTTTGGTCAGGTGACAGCCAGGCTTACTGAACTTGTTAACCCTTTACAGTCAAAAGAGATATAAAGTACTTCTGTTCTGTTAACTTCTACTATCTGTTTATGACAGGAGCTCTCTGTAAATGGTTAGTGGCAGTTGCTTTCAAGTCTGCACTGCCACAGCCTCCCTTCTCTCCCCTTGGCCTTTGTGATGTAGGGGATCTCTCTTCTGGTCTAAGCCCAAAGGAGTTCAGCCCTGTGTTTACTCAGTGGCACTGTAGATAGGATAATAAACTGTGATCACCAAACTCTCCTCAGCGACTGTCCCAGCACCACAAGGGGAGGAATGGTGACGGTTGGTCACTGCATCTCCTCCACAGAAGGGATGACCCATAGACTCGAGGGTCAGATTTCCATGCACTGACCACTGGCTACACAATGACCTGTTAATCAGTCTGGAATAGGGGCTGGCATTTAGATTTTGCACTAATGTGTAAAGGTTCTTTGCTTTCTGTATACCCCTCCAGGGGCCTAGACAGTTGGAGTTTTAGTGCACCCGCTGCCCCCAATTTAAGGATTGCACTAATAAAGAAAACAGAGCTGGAAACAGAAGCGTGTTTCTCTTGTTTTATTAAAACTGGACAAATTGAGTTATGGTACAAAAGTCCTCATTAAATCAATATTCTACACTTATTATTCTTTACTTTAGGCCCCCTTCAAATAAAGAAAGTGTGTACAGCCCTGCCTTCACTCCATGATCGGAGGAAGAGGCCTCTGGAGAGATTATACTGCAATAGTATGGAACTCATTCTACAGCACTATTTTCACCTATAGATCTTGAAACATTTTACAATGGAAGGTAAGCGTCATTGTCCGCTATTTACAGATGGGGAAACTGACGAACAGAGTGGGGAAAGTCTTGCCTAAGGTAACACAGCGAACCAGTGGGAACAGAACTTGGGTCTCCTGGCCCAGTATCCTACTCACTAGACCATGCTGCCTCCTATGGGGAGGATAAAAATGACTTGGATTCCCACATACTGAACTCCCAACCTATCAATAAATGTCATCCAAGCTTCCCAAATCTTCTCAGCCCCTGTTTGATTGCTCATCATCTCATCCCTCACCCCGTCCCTGTTGCCTGTTTCCCTACCTTCCTTAAATTCAACCCCTTCCCCAATCTCAGCAGAAAAGTCTGAACCCCATGTCTCCACTGTCTCAGGACTAAAAGGGCAGATTGGTGAGTAGGGGCTCTGTGCATGAAGAAGAAGGGGATCTCACCTGTTTAAAATCTGGAGCAAATCAGCGAGAGAGGAAAGAACAGCGGCGGCAGAGCAGCTGTGTTTCTGAGTTGAGAAGCAGAGAGCATCTAGCAGCAACAGCAGAGAGTCATTCCCAAACCCCCTCGCACCCAACCCAGCCACCAAGTACATGCCTGGCAGGTACAAAAAGGACTGACAGGGATTCTACAAGCGATGGATTTGCAACAGCTGATGAACCCCCTGTGAGAGGAGGGGGAGGGAAGATTGCAGTTGAGGCCCCCCTCCTCCCAACATGAGAGCAGGAGGTGAGCACTGGCTCTTTGTGAGCGGCAGGCTGCATAAGAAGAAAAGTGGTGGTGGGAAAATGCCAGGCTGCCTGCAGGAGACTTGGAAAGGAGCGAAAGGTTGGAGCACTTGTGACCGGTGATATAGCTGCGCTTGTAAGAGTTCAAAAGCTGGAAGGGTCGCAGTTTGTGTTTCCGAGATGCAAGAGGAAGAATAAAGAGGAGGCGGTTTGTGTGCCGATGGGGACTTAGCACCAATGAGATCTCTGGGGACAGCAGGACAAAGAGAACTCATGGATGGGCTTTACCTGCTAGGAGCGGGAAATGGGCTGGAGATGATCAATGATACCCTCAGCAGGAAGAGTTGGGTGGAGGACGACAACTCGGAGCTGTCCCTGCAGGTGGTGATGGCTGCCCTGCTCTTCCTCCTCATCCTGTCCACCTTGCTGGGCAACACCCTGGTGTGTGTGGCTGTAATCAAATTCCAGCACTTGCGCTCCAAGGTCACCAACTTCTTTGTCATCTCACTGGCCGTCTCCGACCTGTTCGTGGCCGTGCTGGTGATGCCATGGAAGGCAGTTGCTGAGGTGGCTGGCTTCTGGCCTTTCGAGGGCTTCTGTGATGTCTGGGTGGCTTTTGACATCATGTGCTCCACAGCTTCCATCCTCAACCTGTGCATTATCAGCGTGGACCGGTACTGGGCCATCTCTAGCCCCTTCCGCTATGAGAGGAAGATGACCCAGCGGGTGGCTTTCATCATGATTGGAGTGGCTTGGCTGCTCTCCATCTTGATCTCCTTCATCCCTGTGCAGCTGAGGTGGCACAAGGCCAACAAGCTCCTTGCTCAGCAGGAGCCAGGCTCCAACTTCACACAGGGCTCAGAGGAGAACTGCGACTCCAGCCTTAACAGGACCTATGCTATCTCCTCATCCCTCATCAGCTTCTACATCCCCGTCGCCATCATGATCGTCACATACACCAGGATCTTCCGCATCGCTCAGCGGCAGATCCGCAGGATCTCCTCTCTGGAGAGAGCTGTGGAGCATGCCCAGAACTGCCACAGCAATGACTGTCCCCACGAGGCCTCCCTAAAGAACTCTTTCAAAAAGGAGACCAAAGTCCTCAAGACCCTCTCCGTCATCATGGGCGTCTTCGTCTTCTGCTGGCTGCCCTTCTTTGTGCTCAACTGCATGGTGCCCTTCTGCAACCTTGACCTGCACAATCCTGGGGAGTTGCCCTGTGTCAGCGAGACAGTCTTCAACACCTTTGTCTGGTTTGGTTGGGCCAACTCCTCCCTCAACCCCATCATCTACGCTTTCAATGCTGACTTCAGGAGGGCCTTTGCCACCATCCTGGGCTGCAGCCGCCTCTGCCCCAGCAACGCGGTGGAGACGGTGAATTTCAGCAACGAGCTGGTCTCCTACCACCATGACACCACCTACCAGAAGGATGTGGTGACCCTCAGCTACCCGCACCTTCTCCCCCATGCCACCCTGCAGGCAGAAGACAATGAGCTGACTTTTGACAAAGTGTCCCAGATCTCCCAGACCTCCCACAACAACCATGCCGATGCCGTCTTGCCAGCTGTGGTCCACATGGAGTGCGAGATGGATATATCACTGGAGAAGATCACTCCCTTCACCTCCAGTGTGCTGGATTGAAAGGGGATCAGGAGAGGGAGTAGGGGCGGGGAGAAGGGATATGGCGGAGAGAGGTCTGCAGCAATTGCCCAGTTTCTGGGGAGTGTGCATACAGGGGAGGGATGGGGAGAGGAATTGCTACCCCTTTGGCTGGGAAGGAGTTTGTATGTATATATTAGCAAATATGTTGGTGTCTTCCTTTGTTTCTCTGATATACTCAGAAAAGTGACTTTCTAGGGGACTGGATGGCTCAGGGGAATGGCTCTTTTCACCTCCAGTCCATGGGTTCAAACCCAGGGCCAACCCAAGTTGATAGTGAATGGAAGTGGTTGATGTCTGTTGAGTGCCTTATGTCAAGTGAGTTTGGTGGGTCTCAGTGTAGTTCCTAGGAAAAAGAAAAATCCCTTGTCATAGTTGTCAGTAGCTTCCTCTGGGAAACCATGGACTTGAATAGGCCCCTGAGACGGACTTTCTCTCTCAACCCATTTTGGGGGGGAAGTGAGGGAGTTTGCCCTACTGCTGCTTCTCTCAGTCCTGTGGCGAAACAAATGCTTTCACTCTCCCAGGCTACTAAAGTGACACAGAAAATGCAACAAACCAGAGGGACTGCTGCCTGCATGATTTTCATTGGAGCAGACCGGGCTGGGTAATGCTATCAGCTCCATGGTCTGACAGCCCTACCTATCCTGTCAGCCTTGAACTGTGGAGACCAACTTCTCTTGTGACGCCTGTGTAGGGGAGAATTGCTTTACAAGCCACCTTGACCCCTGGCCTTTTCCCCAGCCCCCTCGCTCACATCTATGTGCTTGTACTACAGGCAGCCATCCCCTGAGACTAGCAAACAACAGGGAACAGGCAGCTAGGACACCTGGGCTCTGTTCTTGGCTTTGGGAGGGGAAGATACTCTAGAGTTTAGGGCAGGTAACCCAGGAATCCTGACTCCCAGCTCGAGGGGAGTGTTTAGAACAAGGTGCTGGGTATTAGGAAGTTGGGATACGAAGGGAGAAAGGTGTTGTTGCCATGTTCTCCTGCCCCTCTTTGGGAAGTTGAGTAAATAGGCACCAGTTCAGCTCTGAGGAGGTGTCTCTCCTCCATCACTCTGGCTCAGGCAGATTATCTTCCAGGCCAATACAAATGCATGGCCCACTGGATTGGAGCTTTCAGGTTGCACTAGTCTGCAGTAATGGGCCCAAAGGCTGTACCAGGCTGTAGTGCTTTGGCTCATTGCTGTAGGATGCTGAGTGCTAAGGGTTTGGTCCTGCATTTGGGGTAGAACACGCTTTGGTCCTTTCTCCACTTGCACGTATGCCGTGTTCAGTTCTACTGCACCTGTTGCTTATCACTGTTGTCAGCCAGAGGGGCATTTTCTGTGGCAGCGAAGGTTACTGACTCCAGTCTGAGTCCTTTGTATGCAGGGAGTAGAGGAAAGAGTCAGACTCCTCATTTTAGGGGCAAGATGTTGATCTCAAGTTGTTCCTCTCTTTCTCCTATCCTCCATCAATTATACTTACTCTAGTCTCTCTCTTTTCCATTTTCCCTGCAGTCTCTGAGCTTCCCAGTCTTTCCAAACCCCACCACCTCTCCCCATTACATTAGATCCCGATGTACTGTCTCATTTCAATAACAATAGCTTTTTGAGTATCTCTGTTTCCTCACTCATCTGTACTTTTTAATTAGCATCTTCTTTGCATATTCTAACTTGTCTGGTTTCTCCAGTACCAGACAATGTGTGTGTGGGACATGGGAGAAGCCCCCGGCATTGCATTGTAAAACATGACACTGATTGATTGTTTTTACAATGTTTTGATAGGGGATTGGTTAACCATTGCAGCAAAAATGGCATGTCCACCTTAGCCTGAATCCAGGTGCCTCCACTCTCTGGCATCGGCAGCTCCTTAGCACTGCCAAAGCTGTTCATTCTCTCTTCCCAACAAACCTTAACAAAGAGAAATCAGAAAGTGATAATTACAGAGTAACTGTAATTATTAGAGACAGTCAAGTCACAGCGCAGTCAGTGTGGGAGGGGAGCAGAAGTGTGGGGTCCTTCCTAGGATAGCTCTGCTGAAGCACTCACAGGACGTAACTTATTCTCTGTATAACCACCTCTTAGTTCAGCAGGGTTGTCTCTCTAGTGGTTAGAGCAGAGTCAGGATGCCTGGGTTCTATTCCCAGCCATGTGGGAGAGTAGTCTAATGGCCAGAGTAGGAGCAGGGATTGGGAGTCAGGATTCCTGAGCTGTGCTCTTTGGGACGGTCATTTACTATATGTTTATCCAATACTTAGCACAATGGGGCCTCTCCCTGTTTGAGGCATTACTGCATTATATGATGATTAATTATACTATTCCCAGCTGTGGGAGAGGAGTATTTTCCAGTGGTTAGAGCAGGGGCAACACTGGGAGTCAGAACTATTCCACCGCTTTCCTAGACAAGTCACTTCACCTCTCCATCTCAGTATCCTCATCTCTGGTGAGGGTCTAATACCTAACCTACAGCGATGCTGAGTGAGGCTTAATCCGTGAATGTTTGTAAAGTGCTTTGAGAAGGGCAACTCATTCATAATATTCTTGTTACTCTATGGCAAAAGTTGGGTGAACTTGCCACGTGTCTGATGACTGGGGACTCGGCCCTTTGACAGGGGGTTAGCCGGTGGGAGCAGACAAGCAGAGGTGGGTAGTGGCTGCAGAAATGTTGTTTATTATCTGCATAGAAACAGAGAGACTTTGCCTTTGTATGTGCATGTTGGGGGAGGGCAGCTGCAAAGGTTTCTTCGCCCTCCTGGTTCTTCAGAAGCCCCCTGCTCCTCAGGGCTGGTTCTTCCCTTCACTGACTGTACAATGGATCATTCCCCCTCCCCAGCTCTGACTGTGACCTTCGTCAGAGCCACCCATGGCCGATGTTTTCCTGGTGCCTGTGGCCCAACTGCCCAGGGCCTGGCAATGACTGAACTGTGCCTGTGGCCTCCAGGGTATTGTACTGGCTCCTCTGTGCTACAGCAACATCCAGGGATCAGGCTAGGAAATGGACGGCAACTTCTAAACCACATGTGTGCTTCTGTGTTTAACTAGGATTTTCTTAGTCTGGCAAAAAAAAATATATCTCACTCTTTTCAGTGCAGTGCGGTTTTCTTGTGGGTTTCCTGCACAGGAGGGTGGGACTGCAGGCTGCATCGGAGCAGAGGTGTTGTGGGACCGAGGCAGCATTTGTTTGCTCCCATCCTGCTGAGGGCACCTCAGTATTCACTCGGGGATCCAACAGCAATCCAAGAGGGTGAGTCAGCCAATGAGTCCAGGCCCTGCTTCTGAGCTGCACTTTCCACGATGGTCAGCTTATTCGGGGTGGGGCCAAAGGTGGCTGTAGCCCCTGGTGTACCCTCAAGCAGCCCCAGGGGCTCCTAACTTAAGACTGAGGCCCACAACTCCCTGTTGGGCCATTTGGCAGCCTGGATTAGCCAGAGCGCAGAGCACTGGAGCTGCTACCCTTGTCGGAGAACTCTACAGGAGGGATGGTAGAGTGGTCCTGCTAGGCCTTGCATGGTGGAAGCCTGCCCCATGGGTATTTCCCGGGGAGGTGCTCGCCAGCCCTGGAATGCCCTCAGGATACCGGGACCAGAAAGAGTCAGCAATGCTAATAAAAGAGTTTATGCTAACACGTTTCGGAAGGGATCTAAAAGCTCAGGGTTTAAGCCAGTCTCTAACTCTTCATGAGGCTTTCAAGGAGGGCAGAGATCCCGCAGCTGCCTGCTGCTGGATTGCTTGCTCCTTCCTCTGAAGCAGTTGGTGCTGGCCATGGGTAAAGAGAAAATATTGGGCTAGATGCACCTCAGTTCTGATTCAGTCGGGAAATGATGCATGCAAAGTTTTGGCATTTACCGGCCTCCAGTGAGCCATAATTCCCAGGAATGGTCCACCACTGCCAACTGGCTTTGTCTTCTGTGTTGCCTCTCCTTAATGCTGCGAGGCTCTAGGCTGAGGGCAGGAAGACATCTGGGTTGAATCTATTCCTAAATGGCAATCGCCAAGCTTGGTGTCCATAGGCCCACTCTTGCCATGATTTTCCATCATCCTCTCGCCCACCCCTATAGCCCTACAGGTCCTTCTCGTTTGTGGTCATTATGTGGTGCTCCTTGGAGCAGTCCAGCCACATTCTACCTTATATTCATTTCTTTCTGCCTCTCTAACTCCCCCGTGTGGTTTCAGTGGGATACATATTCTCCATCGCTTCCCGTGCTAAATTCTTGCAGTGCTTTGTTATGCACCATTACACAGTGGCTGCATTTCAGGGGCAAGTGAAGAGACTCCTATTTGTGAGGTGCTTTGGGATCTTGAGACAGAAGCACTGTCCACCAGCAGGGAAATTGTTCTCTCTGCTCACCTCGACACTTAACTGCAATACTTTTTGTGCTGGGAGCAGGGAAGGAGGCTGTGACCTGATTAATAGACTGCAAGACTGGAGCAAAGGATTAGGAGTCGAGATTTCTGTGTTCTGTTCCTAGATCTGTCAGTGACTTCCGGTGTGACTTTGCAAATCGCTTGGCGGCTCAGTGCCTCAGTTTCCCCATTTACAAAACCGGGCTCGCAATGCAGATTTACCCAGGTAACACAGTTCCCAAATATTGCAACATGTCAACCTCTCTTTGCTATGATAACCATCTATGGCTATAACTGTAGAGCAAGGTGGGAAAGTGTGCAGAGAAGCTGAGGGGTGTGATGAAGAAGAATGGGAGGAAATGAAGCAAAGGCAAATTGGAGCTGAATACTGGGGAAATGTCCTGGCACTGCAATCTCTGAGACTGGAACAGGCTCCTGGGCCACAGGGCGGAAGCCCCAGCTGTTGGGAGATTTAAAACTTGACTGGACAGAGGCCCTGGAAGTACAGTAGGGGATTAAAGTGCATTGGTCCCTCTGAGGTGGACAAGAGGGGACCTAACAGGACTAACCATCCCTCAATTCTCTCACCCTGAGGCCAGCTGAGGCAATAGTTCTATCCCCAATGGGTGTGTGCATGTGGCGGGGTGTGTGTGCTCCCCTTGACCCCAGTGTAAGAAGGGATTAAATGCAGAGGGGCCTAAGCAATTTGGATACCTACATCCAATTTGGTGGAAGTTGGGTGCCCGTCTCACACCTTACTCCATGATCCCGAATGCTTTGTGTTGCTGGGAGTGCTGAGCACTGACTGTGTCCTTTGCTGCACACCTACCCGGGGCCCGAGATTATCCCACTAAGCCCCTGACAGGTGGATGTGTGAAAAGAGCCCCTTGAATGTGAAGGGTTCTCCGGGTTCCCTGTAGATAGACACCGTTCAAGTGACTGAAGCTGTTTGCTGAGATTCAGCTTTGCCAGGTGGCTGGGTGGGAAGAAGCTTTAAAACCTCGATTTAAATGGAAATTGGGAGCCTCTCTCAAGGGGGCGGGGGGACCCAGTGGCCACCAGAGCAGCCCAAGTGATCCGGGGAGAGGAGAGGCTTGAAGGGAAGCTGCGGCAGCACTGTGGCAAGTCATCATCTCCTGCCTCTGTGTGGCAAATGACCCGCACTCAGCTGGGAAAGCTCCTCTGGAGGAGCGAGGAGGTGAGATGTGAGCGAGGCTGGTTCAGTGGCCAGTGGGGGTCTGGAGAGATGGGGGATTGCAAGGGCTCACAGTTAGCCCAGAGCACCCCCTCTTTCCCACAGCCGGAGGGCCTGTCTCCATATTTCTCACCCCTGGGGCTTTCCCTCCATCCTAGGAATGCACTTGCTCTATATTTCACACCCCTCCCCCAGCGCTGTCCCAAAGGTCCCCTTTTCCCACTCTGAAGAGGGCTTTCTCTACTTCCCTCTGTATTAACTATAGGCACATTGACCATCTCCGCCTACATGCCCCTCCACCTGCTCCTGCCAGAGGTCTCTGGTGCATCTGCCTACTTTCTCAGGTCCCCAGAGCCCTGCTGGGTTTTTGCTTGAGGCTCACACGGGGGTGATGAATAGCAAGTGCCAGGGTGACATTTAGCCTGATGGCTCTGTTACCGGGAGACGCAAGAGAGTGCCCAAATCTGTGGATGCTCAGGAGGAGCTGCCCTGGAGTCTATTAGAGACACAAAGACTCATGGCTCATCTCTGTTCCCTGAGGTAAATTCCAGAGGCCACACAAGGAAGACTCTCCTGACTCCCAGGCTGAGGGGGAGATGGGGCCACAGCATGAGGGAACCTGCCCTGACTCTCCACAAGGAAAGGGGGATGGGGGCCATTTGAGCAGAAACAACATCTGCCTTTCTGAGGTAAGGACTCGGGTGGGCAGGCGTTCTGCAGCCAATGAAACAGTGGGTTCTGTAGCTTCAGTGCTCGTCTGACACAGCCTCCTTAAATCAGGGTGGCACCCTAGATGGTTGTGTAAGATGCTGGCAAAGCGTGCCCCTCTCTGGTGGCTGGTCCTCATAGCAGATAAGTGCCTACTATTGCTGCTAGCTTCTTTTGCTTGAGTGGTAGAGAGCTGAGCTTCTGGTGCAAAGGAGTCCAGATTCAATCCCTATGGATAATCCATGGAGGAGTGTTGCAAGAGCCCTGGGCTGATATTTAGTACAAAGGGGTATGCTGCTATTACATGACCAAATCTGGCTCAGAAATTGTCCTCTCGAGTTGGCAGGCTGCCTATAAAGGAAAGCCGTCACTTTCTGGCCTGCATCAGGATGGGATTGATTGACCATGCATTGCTGTGTGTAATCACTGATTACATTACAGGATATTGCCTGGGTGCTGAGGGGAAGGTGGTTAGGGGGAAATCTACCCTGGCCAGAGGTGGCTGCTGCTGCAGATTCAGCCTCCCTTTGGATCTAGCTAACTGGCACAGAAGCTCACCTCCACTCTTTCCCACCAGGGCTGCAAGGTTGGGAGTCATGGGCACAGATGTGCCATAGTTGTGATGAATGGGACTAGCCTGGGAAAAGAGTCAGACCCATCAGCCTACGGACAGGGAGGGGCTGGGGGAAGAGGTGGCTGGCTTGTTTCTTTTCTGATGCTGACGGGCATGAGACGTGGGGGGGACTCTAGGACTAGTCAGAAAGCAGCCAATCTCCATCATGTCTCCTCTTGAGTTTCTTTCCAAATTGGAGTCATTAGATGCTGCCCTCATCAGACAGGAGCAGGTGCAGGGGTCATAGGCAGAGATCCATCTCCAAGGGAAAGCAGAGCTTCTGGGCGAAGGATGGAAGAGGCTGAGGGGCTCTGGCCACTTGAAGGAGCCTGGCAGAGGCTCTTGTGAAATCACAGGCCTGGCTTTCTCAATCTGTATGGTAATTCAGAGCAATCAGAATCAGCAGATGGGGAGAGGCAGGAGAGATTAACCCTTCCTGGAGCAAGTAGGCCAAGATAGAGACCACCTCTCCTAGCTGGGATGGGGGAGAGAGAGAGGTGCTAGGGGAGGGAATCAAGGTATCAGCGTTGTACCGGGTTCCCTGGATGGGGTAGGGGGTGGATGTGCAGACAAGCAGGTGAGGTGTAAGTCCTGCACAGGCAGGTCTGACTGGACCTTTGGTTTCCTCCAGAATGCCCCTTTGGATAGGGCAATGATGTAATTGTGAAACACGCATGGGAGTGGGGGGGACAGAACCCCTCACAAAGGTTGGAAAGCTGTACTCCAAAGTAAACAGCATCCCAGACTCAGCATAGATTTGGCAAACGCTAGCAGCACAAAGAAATCAAGAGGAAGGGGGTGACAAATGCACTTCTGGCTGGGGAGTTATTGAAGGCTCAAAGCCAGGGAATGGGAGGAGAGGGAGGCAGTTCATCTTTCTCCCTACTTCTCAAATAAAGTGCTGGATTCTGAAGTGAATGCAGAGTCTGCCAGGGTCCAGGGATAAATAGATCTCCGTAAAGGCTGCAGTGTGAAAGAGGGTTCCACATGCCAAACGCAAAGCTGGGGGTGGCCTTCAAATACAGCCCAAAGCATGGGCATGTCAGGATCTCTATACACTCTACTCAGAGCCCTAGCAGATTAGCCAAAAATGAAGATGACTTTGTAATAGCAGGGGCAGGGTCTTGCCTTGGGACAGGAATTGCACTGAGATGATGACTTTTCTGAGGCAGAGACTGTCTTTGTGTTGTCTCTCTACTGTCTGGTACAATAGAGCCCTAATCTCTGATTGGCTTCTACTGCAACAGAAATAATGAGTCATTAATTACATTTTAGGAACACTTCACTGGAGAACTGTGGGTTTATTTTCACCCTCATCCATTCTTGTGGTTAAAAGAGGCAGCATTTTAACCAGGGGCTGCAGGATGCCATCTAGTGTCCATCTCCATTCACAGTGGATTTTGCAAATTGCTGTGAGATCTTGTCCATTTAACATTATTACCCTGAACTGGAGACTGCCCTGTGGCTGGGGAATGAAGCTGAATGGGGCTGGGACTGACAGGTAAACAAACCTAGAGACGAGACTTCCCTGCATTTTTCAGCTAGTGTGTAATCCCTCTCTGTCTCTTGGAAGCATGTTTGCCATCCTGCCTTCCTTGTTCCCTCACTGCCCATTGCATGGCTCTAGCAATAACAAAGTTCCTTTTATATGGTATTTCATTTAAATCCCTCTCAATTCTTTGGGAACTCTGAGTGACCTTGGGCAAGTCACGAATGCTCAGGTTTTCGTGTGGCTGCTGATTGTTTTGGGTGCTCAACACTGGGACTCACTTTCAGAAGTATCAAGCACCTGTAGGTCTCTTGACTTCCGCTGGAGGTGCAGGGGCCCAGTCTCAAATCCTCAAAGGTCCTTAGGTGCCTAATTCCCTTTGAAATCAGAGGGAGTCAGATGCCTAAGTATCTTTGAGAATTTGGGCATCAGTCTGAAAATCAGGTCCAGGATTTTTCAAATTGGCATCCAAAACCTTGAGGCATTCAAAATCAGACTGCTTTTGACCACTTTGGCTCAAAAACAAACAAACAAACCACCTCCAGTGCCTCAGTTTCCCCGTCTATTAAAGGAGACTAATGATGACCCCATTCCTCTTTATAAAGCCACTTGAGAGCCTTCGATGAAAGAAGCCATGTAAGTGCAGAATACAGTATTATTATTTATTTGCTGTTTAGAAAAGAGAGTCAAATTACAGGTAAATTGTGCCACACGGATAAGATGTCCCTGCCTCAAAGCACTAAGGCCTGGATCCTCAAACCTATTTAGGATTGAAATCAGTGTGTTAGGTGCCAAAATACCTTTGAGAATCTAGGCCCTACAGCTTAATGCCCCAATCCTGCAAGCTGCTCTGTGCACCTGGGCCCCACTAACTTCAGTGAGGCTCCACCTGCATGGATCTCACTAGCAGGACTGAGCGAGTGCACACAGCACACATGGCCATTGCAGCTGATCTGTTTCATGAAGCAAAATAGGTGTGGAGAAGTCTGTTTGGCTCGTGAGGGGAAGAGAACTTTGCCAGACTTGAGCTACAAGGTTAGAATTGTTTCTATAACCCTTTGAGGATGGGGGATTATGTGCTGGAGCCTTTTAAAGGGAGACTGTCTACTTAAAAAAATATGTATTGCAAACAAAAACGTTTCTTTATGACATGAATAGTAGTTTAAATATCAAAATGGAAATAGAGCCATAGAAAATTTAGCATACCTGTCACTATTTCTGCTCTCTATTGGCTTTCCTCTCCTTTACTGGAACAAAACAAATCCAAGAAGTCAGTTTCATTTTTGTGCCTAGAGAGTTTCTCTTTTCAGTTCTGGGCACTGTGGTATTTGAGTTGCAAACTCTCTAGGGGGATATTTGTGTGTTTTAAAAACAATGGATTCCATTAGAATTTAAAACAGCTGCAGTGGTGGGAACAATTCTATTCATCTTATGTTTTGTAAACGCTTTACTCTGAACAAATCAAAATTCAGGGTTATGCTTTGCTGATCATGACCCTGAAAACAATGGTTTGGAGGTCTGCCTAGTGCAGAGGTGGGCAAACTATAGCCCACGGGACCATCCTGCCTGGCCCCTGAGCTCCCAGCTGGGGAGGCTAGCCTCCGGCTCCTCCCCTGCTGTTCTCCCCCCTTCCCTGCTGTTCTCCCCCTTCCCCTGTGCGTGGCCAGTGCTCTGGCCCGCTGCTCCTGCTGGGCAGTGTGGCGGCATGGCTAGCTCCAGCATGGTAAGGGAGCAGGGGTTCCTAGGGGGCAGTTGAATGAGGCAGAGGTTGGGGGGGCAGTCAGGGGATAGGGGGCAGTGGTTGGACAGGTGTGGGAATCCCAGGGGGCGGGGGTGTGAATAGGGGTTGGGGCAGTCAGGGGACTACGAGCAGGGGGATTGGCTAGGGGGGGGGGTCTCTGGGGGGTGGTTGGGGGCAGTCAGGGGACAAGGAGCAGTGGAGGTTGGATGAGTCAGGGGTTCTGAGGAGGGGCAATGAGGGGGTGGATGCAGGGCTGGCTCTAGCTATTTCACCACCCCAAGCACAGCGGCACGCCGTGGGGGGGCACTCTGCTGCTCTCCGGTCCTGCGGCTCCGGTGGAGCATCCGCAGGCACGCCTGCGGGAGGCCCACCAGAGCTGCCTGCCGCTCTCTCGGCAAGCGGTAGAGCGCCCGCCGCGGCATGCCGCCCCAAGCATGCACTTGGCGCGCTGTGGCCTGGAGCCGGCCCTGGGTGGATGTGGGGGGCAGGCTGTTTAGGGAGGCACAGACTTCCCTACCTGGCCCTCCATACAGTTTTGCAACCCCGCTATGGCCCTCGGGCCAAAAGTTTGCCCACTCCTGGCCTAGTGAGTTCCAAGGATTCAAGGCAGAGTGACTATAGTGGCCCTTTAAGAGAGACAGAGGAAATTCTGGAATGAGAGAAAATTCTGGAGCAGTTAATCAGAGAAAGGAGAAACAGCTCAGTGAGTTTCTCCAGTGATTGTGGAGTCAGTAAGTTGCCCTGCAGGAGGGGTTATGATTTGTTTAGAAGAAAAGAATAGAGAATAGAATTTGTCATAATTCAAGAGCTAGAGCTTCTAGCCTGACTGCAAGGACACAATTTTAGTCAGTGCTTAAAGTGGTCTGAAAAGAGTCGGGGGTCTATCATCATCTGGGAGCAGCAGCTTTGGTAAATAGTCCTTAAAGTGTGCCCCTCAGGAATCCAGATCCAGTTTGAATTTTTTTATTTGGGGGGTGGGGGGCTGGGTCTGCAGCCTCTTGTGATTCCCCACCTCACTTTAAGTAGTGTCTTGTACCTTTAGTTAAAGTCCTAACCTCTCCTAGATGACCAGTTTTTACTCTTGAGTAACTAAGTTTAACTGGTTAATGAGTTCAGTTCTTTGAAGTTGTGAAGTGCTGTATAATGTGATTAGTAAGCCTCCTTATGAGTCATGAATAAAATTATCCTGGGCAGTAGTGATGGATTGGGATTATCCAGATAGGATCATTTCCCACAGAGACAGGATGACGTGGCCTCCCCCCCGCCCCCCGAATATCCTCAAAGATATTTAGTCACTTTACAATTTGCTTCAAATAATTTAACTAATGATTTCAAAGCGAGTTAAGTGCCTAAATATTTCAGAGAATTGTGGCCTTAAAGTATCACAGTATGAAGTGCTCAGCGCAGAAGAAAACTAGAGAGGGAAGAGGAGAAAATACTGACCTGGGTCCAGCATCTGCTGAAGTAGCAGATGCTTTAAAAAAAGCCCTGAAGAGCCTTTAGCGTGGCACAATGATTGCATGTGATTAATCTCTGTGATTTATTTCTCATGCATTGTTGCTTTTTGGTTTTGTGCTTTGCCCCTACCTGCTGTGATAGATGAGGGAGGAGCCATCAAATAACATGTATTAATTATCAGTTTGTTTGTGATCATTATTATATAGAAGTAGAACTAGTGGGTTTCTACCTTGTTTTGTCCCTAGCTAGTGAAGTCTAATAGAGAATTACTGACACATACCGAATCTGATTCTTACACTGGTATAACTCCATTGCCTTCTATAATAACTCCTGGTTTACACTTGAGTAAAAGGAAGAGAATCAAGCCTAGTAAATGTAATACAGCTCTGCCAGTGTCTTGCCCAGCTTTCATCAGGAAGAGGCTTTAATGAATCTCTAAGTAGAAATACCGGCTGGATTAAAATGACTGCATAAGAAGCAGCTAACTCTACATCAAACATTGTTCCGGGGCAAGGCAGAAATGACCCAGCCCAGCTAGTCTTTAGTTGTGTGAGTAAGGATGAGACATGTGAGCAGAGGTCACTGGACCAAGCCTGTAATGACTTGAACTGACCAACCATATTTTGAGAAGTGGTGTTAAGATCTAAGCGTAGAGGAGACTGTAGTACTTGGAACTGGAGTAATGTACCAAAATATTGGAGTTGACAGCTGTGATATGGATCATCTGGGCCTATGATGGTAGGATAATCTTAAACCTTTACAAAGTGCTGGAACAAATTAAGGCCCAGTTGTGCATGTAAGTAATTTTAGGCAAGTGTGTCATCGTATTAAGTGCATTGAGATTATTCATGTGTCTGGAGTGTCCTTAAGTCTTTGCAGGATTGGAGACTTAAGCTATGTCAGTGATAGAACGGGTACACCAGCAGTGCTGCAGCTGTAGCATACATACTTCCTCCAGCCTAACTACAGCATTCAGGGTATGAGTGGCAGAGCTAGGTTGATCTAGTTTTTATGTGCAGCCCCACCCTAAGGGGTCCCTTTGTGGATTTGAGCCAAAGGATCAGTGCTTAATTTGTGCCCAGGCTTGCCAGGGCTGAACCCCAGCACCTCTGGGTTGGGTAGTTCATAGCTCTGGCACCTCTGGGCTTGCTGCATCCGTTATTAAAGTAAAAAAAATGGCTTGAGTCCTGGCATCCAATTGCTTGAGCCCCAGCCCATCTTTCATTACAAAATAAGCACTGCCAAGGGCCCAGTCCTGCAAACCCTTCCTTGGCGAGTTGTGCTGTTGCCTGGCTAGGATGTCTCGTATGGGGTAATGGTTACTGTTGGAGTTCACAGGACTGGAGTCCAAATTTTAAAATGGAAGCTGCAGGACAACACTTCCCCTGAATGCTGCTGTGCATCTGGAAGCTGGTATGTTATAGGGAGGCACCTTTGGGGTGGGACTAGGAGGGCTAGGGAAGAGAGGGGACTCCAGGCCCCATCCCCAAATCTATAAGGCTTCTATCTAGCTGTGCAGCGCTCCTCAGAATGGTTTGATGTGGGAGGGCCAAGTGTAAAGGGTGAGAGCAAGGATTAGGACACTGTATCCACCCATCCTCCGTGAACTTACCTCATTGTCCTCCTTACACGTTGTCTTTGCTGTGATGCCGACAAAAGGTAGGACAACGGTTACACTGTTGTTGAGCAGAGGTCATTGGTCAGCAGTGGTTCCTTGTATTCCCCCATCTGTCTGTACCCATCTGTTGCCTGGAAGTAGGCATGGTCTACACCTAACGCTTAGGTCGACCTAGGGCTAGCATGCAGGCCTGTGAAAAATTTCACCCCTTGCATGCTGCCATTAGGTTGACCTACCTGTAGACGCAGCTAGGTGGATGGAAGAATTCATTGGTGGACCTAGCTTCCATGTCTTGTGGGGATAGGGCAGGAGTAGGCAACCTATGCCATGCATGCCAAAGGCGGCACACAAGCTGATTTTCAGTGGCACTCACACTGCCCGGGTCCTGGCCACTGGTCCAGGGGGCTCTGCATTTTAATTTAATTTTAAATTAAGCTTCTTAAACATTTTAAAAACTTTATTTACTTTACATACAACTCTAGTTTAGTTATGTATTATAGACTTATAGAAAGAGACCTAAAAACGTTACAATGTATTACTGGCACGCAAAACCTTAAATTCAAGTGAATAAATGACAACTTGGCACAACACTTCTGAAAGGTTGCCCACCCCTGGGATGAATTTCCCACGGGAACCACTTTCCCTTCTGTTGCTGTAGTGAGCGTCCACACTATAGGGGCGTAGTTGTGGCCCTTGCCGTGTTTGCCTTGCAGCCTGTCAGCTCTTCCAGGGGAGGGAGCCACCGCTTTGTTCAGTGTGTACAGCACCGAGCACAGGGGCCCCGGTAATCCCAAGCAATAACCCTTCATGCAAATAACTAAGGAGCGTTTCTGCACCTTGCGCTCCCCAAGCACAACAGACCCCGGGGCGGGGCCCCGCTTCACGGCTGCTGCAGGCGGGGCAGGCACAAGTCAGTCCCCTCCCACCGCCCGGCTCTGCAGCGAGCCCGGCCCGCCGTGTTTCCCCCGGGCCGCGGGGCGGCGCAGGCGGAGGCGAAGCCCGCGGCCGGGCTCAGACGCCGCGCGGTGCAGCTGCTGCTGTCCCCCGGCTGCTGGTGAGTGCGGCCCGCTGCGCCCCGCAGGCTGGCCCTGGCCCTCCGCTTCCCCCGCTCCGACTGCGGCTGCCTCTGTCCTTCCGAGCACCCGGCACTGGGGCGAACCCTCGGTGCTGGTCCTGCGCCCCCAGCGCAGGTTGCTGGGGGATTGGCTGTGGGTTCGTGCTGGGGAAGAAGGGGTTGCTGTGGGTCCGCGGGCGTGATACTGGGGGGGAGGCGTTGCTTGGGTGGATGCTGAGGGGAGGGGCGGTTGTTGTGGGTCGTGCTGGGAGTGGATGCTGGGAGGAGGGGGTTGCTGGGGTCGTGCTGGGGAGTGGGGGTTGCTGTGGGTCCTGCTGGGGTGGATGCTGGGAGAAGGTGGGTTGCCTATGGGTCCTGCTGGGAGGTGGGGTGAGGTTGCTGGGGTGGATGCTGGGGAGAGGAGGGGTTGCTGTGGGTCCGGGTGAGGGGGTGTATGCCTGGGAGGCATGGCAGGAGTTGCTGTGGGTAGGGTGGTGGATGCTGGAGAGGTGTGTGTGTGTGTGGGGGGGGGGGGTTGTGTGGGTCCTCTGGGATGGATGTGGTGTGGTGGGGGGTGCTGTGGGTCCTGCTGGGGGTGAATACTGGGGAGGAGTTGGAGGAGTTGCTGGGGGTCCTGCTGGGTGTGGGGTTGTGGTGGGGGAGTTGCTGGGGGTGGTTGCTGGAGAGGTGGGAGGGTCACTGTGGGTCCTACTGTGGGGGGGATTTGCTGGAAAGGCAGGAGGGTTGCTGGGGGTGTTGCTGGGGGTGGGGGCTGCGGTGGATCCCGAAAGGTGGGGAATTTGCTTTGGGCCTTGCTGATGTCTGTACTGGATGCAATAAGAGGTTGGGTGGAGGATGTGGCCTCTGCCATGCAGCCTCTATCTGAAGTGCCAGACCACTGTAGACCTCAGTAGCACCGAGGAGCTAAAACATTTATGTCTCTCTCTCTCCTTTCCTCCCCTGCTGCCTTTTGTCACCCTCTTCCTCTGTATCCCACTCTCCATCAGGCCACCCCCGCTGTCACCCTGGCGCTGCGTTGCTTGGATGGCGTCTTCCTTTCCCCCAGTGAGAGTGACTTTGTGTGCAAGGTTGCCGAAGAACTGGACCATTTTCTGCTCCAAAACCAGCATGAGAAGTAGGTGGCTTATGTTGTGCCATTTACATTGCAGGAGCTTTCAGATAAGGGCCACAAAAAGTGGCCCCTTTTTACCCCATGTGAATAATAAGATGATTGTGGTCCCCTTTGCCCACTGTCATGCAGGGTGCTTTGTGCCCTTGGGTGGCTGTGTGTTCCTCCCAGGGGTGGCTGCAATTCTTTGCTGCCATATATCTGTAACTTCAGATGGCCCTACAGGATGAAAGATTTTATTAGAGATGGGGAAAGGGGAGGGCTGAGCTGCAACATTTGGAGCCAGATCCCATGTCCTAGACCAGTGATTCTCAACCAGAAGTAAGCATACCCCTGGGGGTACACAGAGTCTTCCAGGAAGTACATCGACTCATCTAGATATCTGCCTAGTTTTACAACAGGCTGCAGAAAAAGCCCTAGCGAAGTCAGTACAAACTAAAATTCCATATAGATAATGACTTGTTTATACTGATCTGTATGCTATACACTGAAATGGAAGTACAATATTTATATTCCAGTCGATTTATTTTATAATTAAATGGTACAAATGAGAAAGTCAGCAATTTTTCAGTAATAGTGTGGCTGGGACACATTTGTATTTTTATGTCTGATTTTGTAAGCAAGTAGTTTTTAAGTGAGGTGAAACTTGGGGTATATAAGACAAATCAGACTCCTGAAAGGGGTACAGTAGTCATAGAATCATAGAATATCAGGGTTGAAAGGGACCTCAGGAGGTATCTAGTCCAACCCTCTGCTCAAATCAGGACCAATCCCCAACTAAATCATCCCAGCCAGGGTTTTGTCAAACCTGACCGTAAAAACCTCTAAGGATGGAGATTCCACCACCTCCCTAGGTAACCCATTCCAGTGCTTCACCACCCTCCTAGTGAAAAAGTTTTTCCTAATATCCAACCTAAATCTCCCCCACTGCAACTTGAGACCATTGCGCCTTGTTCTGTCATCTGGTACCACTGAGAACCACTGTCCTAGATCATTCAGAACTGGGTTATGGTTTGGGCCATTAAAACAAGAGGGGTCAGTTACAAAGTTTGAGCTGGATCTGCACTTCACCAAAGTGCAGGGATTTTGTACCTCGGTTTTTTTGCCATGGGCCCATCTCTAACTATTATTCTTTCCTGGGTGGAATTATCCTGGATGCCGGCAGCTTCTGCACCAGCCACTTCCCAGCCTTGTTCACTTGATGTCCCCGCTGGGTGGGTTATTGCCAATAGTTTAAGATCAAATTGTTCTTCATCAGCCCCTACCTGCTAGGCCTTCCTGTGCACAGTGTTCTCTGTCCCAGCAGGAAATGTTTGTGGGGCATGATGAACACAAACCCCTTGGCCTGGCTGAGCTCCAGAAGTACGTTTCACCTGTCTGCTTGTGCATAGATGAGAAGATTCAAACCAGCTTCTGTCACAGAGTAGGGACTAGATGGGAGAGAGGAACACTGTGTTCCAGGTAGACTTGCTTGGACTCCAGTTGTTTGAATTGGATACTTATCACAGTGTTTTAGATGAAGAAAGATATTGAAGTCCAGTTGCAAGGTACCTGGGAGTGAAACTAGATCTGTTTTTAGTGTGTGTATAAATGCCATGCAGCGTGAAACAGAATATCTTTTTTCTGACCTCCAGTTTCTGAAGATACACATAATAAAGGGTTTCTCTGTGAATTTAGCGCCAGTGAAAGGTGATTGACAGGCCTCCAGCTTGATGCCTTTTTGTTTATCCATGAAACAGATAAAGGCAGAAGGATAATCTTGTGGTGAAAGCACTTGCCTGGAACTTGGGGAAACCTGGTTCTGTTCCAGACTCTGTCTTGTGTGACCTTGGGCAAGTCCCTTCATCTCCCTGGGCCTCTGCTCCCTACTTGCAACCCGGGGTAAAACACTGCGTTGCCTGGCAGGGGTGTTGGCAAGTCACATCATTACAGTGACGGAGGGGGCATAAACGTACCTAGATAGATAAAACAGTTGGCAACAGCGGAGCAGTCTAACCCAACTCAGTCGTGTTCTGGAGGAGTGAGAGGGTACGTCAGGCACTACAGACTGTTCACTTTCTAGTCCCTCTGCTGTTGCTCCCAGCTAGGGAGCCAGTTGGCTTTTGGAATGTGGCTCGCTAGCCACTGGGAATGGAATTAGGACCCTATTCCAGGAGTGACTTGGGATCACTAGTGGGGACTTGCAGTGAGATCTGCTTCCCCTTCCCTGCCCACTCCAAGCTGATGATGCCTTATCTTTTTTCCCTTTTCAGAGTTCTCTTGTTCCCCCCCTTGTCCAGCCGCCTCAGGTACCTGATCCACAGGACTGTGGACAATGTCGATTTGTTAAGCAGCTTTTCTGTTGGGGAAGGATGGAAGAGGAGGACTGTTATATGTCACTCAGTCACAAGGTACAACAGCACTTCTCCCTTACTGTGCACTACGAGGCACTGACGCTCACTGCACCCCGTGAGGATGGCTTGATCCCTGTTCTATTCTGCAGATACAGAAAAAGGCAGTGAGTGGTTAAGTGCAAAGGTCACACAGTGAGTTAGTTACAAATAGAACCCAGGAGTCCTGACTGCCAGTCACATACCTGAGCAACAAAAGGATCCATCCTCAATTCACGCAATAGGCCTGAATTACAACGGTGAGTAATTTCACCCCCTGGGGTTCAACCAGTGCATAGGGTGTGTGCAATCCAAGCTTGTCAAAGTGACTCCATGACAATCACCAGACTGCCTAGTCGTACTGAATACGGGCAAAAAGTTAACAGCTTTATCCTGCTTTTGTAATGCAGTTAATTCTATTCAGATGTGTAAGGCGAGGGAGTTTGATCTAGTTGGAGCAGAGGACAGGGCTCTGTACCTAGATCTGTAAGGGAGTGTTTCTAGTGGTTAGAGTTAGAGTAGGGCGTCTGTCATTCTTTTCCTCTGTGATCTTGGTCAAGGTACTTAACCTTGTGGTGCCCCAGCTAAAGGGACGTTGTCCACTTAAAAGTCATATGTATTAAATACGTATTTGTTATGAGCACTTTAAGATTAAAAGTGAGAGAATTAAAAAACTGAATTTGTCAGTCAGTAACTTACGCTGTTTGGTCACGTTTTTTTTTTTCCTTGGCATTTCTCTCTGTGAAGAATCAGCAGAGTCACTTTCACATATGTGCACAGCCATTTTTGTTTTCAAATACTCACTGCTGCAATGTTTGGGTTGCAAAACCTCCAGAGGGACGTTTGCATGTGTTTAAAAACAAAAGTTCCTATTACAACCGAAAACAATAGCATGGGACATTTCAACACATCTGTCAGACTTAGATTCTGTAGAAGCTCTTTTTAAAAATTCTGAGTCAAAAGTGAGTTGACTGTGTCTCTTTCAGTGTTAGTCTGGTGATCAGCCTGGATTCAGGCCGGAGTGGTTGTGATGTCACTTTTAGGTGGACAGTTGGAGTTCTAGACTGAGGAGGGAAGCTTCTTAGTGCTGCAATATCTGGGCCACAGACCCTGCAGGAGATGAATGTTTGTTGTTAAAAACAATTGTTTTCCTTGACCCCTTTTTAAAAAAATTGTTGAAAAATTCGTATTAGTCTTGGGGATTCATCAGAAATTAAATGTTGGGCCAAATGTAGGTGGATGGGTTGCCCCTTTAACCCACCAGGGTGTGTGTCTGAAACCGCTATTATTGTATTGTCCCCAGTGAATAGGAGGAGATGGAGAATTTTTTTTCCATCAGGAATTAGAGCCCAGCAGTTTACCCTGTCCCTCACTTCATGGACAATTTTTGGTGATGATCAGTTGGGTGGCGCGTCAAGCGATGAATGCAGAGCATAGCCCAGGGGTGGGCAAACTACAGCCCAGGGGCCACGTCCGGCTCTTTAGATGTTTTATTCCGGCCCATGAGCTCCTGCTGGTGACCAGGATCTGGGGCTTGCATCTCCCGGAAGCAGCAGCATGTCCCCCCTCTGGGTCCTATGTGGAGGGGGAGCCAGGGGCTCCGCACGCCGCACCTGTCTCAAGCGCTGCCCCTGCAGCTCCCTTTGGCCAGCAACCATGGCCAATGGGAGCTGCAGGGGCAGCGCCTGCGGACAGGGCAGCACGCAGAGCTGCCTGCTCACACCTCCACATAGGAGCCGGAGTGGGGACGTGCTGCTGCTTCCAAGAGCTGCTTGAGGTAAGTGCCACCCAGAGCCTGCACCCCGATCCCCATCCCACCCTCTGAACTCCTCGGTCCTAGCCTAAAGTACTCACCTACATCCCAGAGCCCACACCCCAATCCCCTGCCCCAGTCCAGAGTCCCCTCCCGCACCCTGAACTCCTCATTTCTGGCTCCTCCCAGAGCCCGCACCCCCAGCCGGAACCCTCACCCCCTCCCACTCCAGCCCCCAATTTCGTGAACATTCATGGCCCTCCATACGATTTCTATACCCAGATGTGGCCCTCAGGCCAAAAAGTTTGCCCACCCCTGGCATAGCCGGTTTTCTGAATTAATAGCTTCTTGTCTCTCCATCTCATCTGTTGCTCCCCAGGCTTCTCTGCCACCTGGTCCACTTCTCGTGTGCTAATGCACATGCTTGGTTCCCTCCTCCCTGTGTATGCAGCTTAACACTTGGTCCTTTTCTTCCACTGTGCCCTGGACATACTGCCCAGTAGGTGCTTTCCTTTCTCTCCACCTTCCTTGGATGTTCCTCTCAGTTTCCTCCTCCTCCTATGTAGCATAGCCTGTTAAAATGGCTCCTCCTCCTATGCAGCTGCTTTTACAGGCCTCCAGGCTCCCCTGCAGTGAAGAGCCTAGACCCTGGTGGAAGCAGCTGGAGAGGAGGGTGTGGAGCCAGTGCTCTAGTGACTCAGACTTTAAGGTCAGAAGGGACCATTATGATCATCTAGTCTGACCTCCTGCACAATGGAGGCCACAGAATCTCACCCACCCACTCCTGTAACAAACCCCTAACCTATGTCTGAGTTATTGAAGTCCTCAAATTGTGGTTTAAAGACCTCAAGGTGCAGAGAATCCTCCAGCAAGTGACCCATGCCCCATGCTGCAGAGGAAGGTGAAAAACCTCCAGGGCCTCTGCCAATCTGCCCTGGAGGAAAACTCCTTCCCGACCCCAAATATGGCGATCAGTTAAACCCTGAGCATGTGGGCCAGACTCACCAGCCAGCACCCAGGAAAGAATTCTCTGTAGTAACTCAGATCCCACCCCATCTAACATCCCATCACAGACCACTGGGCATACTTACCTGCTGATAATCAAAGGTCAGTTGCCAAATTAATTGCCAAAATTAGGCTACCCCATCATACCATCCCCTCCATAAACTTATCAAGCTTAGTCTTAAAGCCAGATACGTCTTTTGCCCCCACTACTCCCCTGGGAAGGCTGTTCCAGAATTTCACTCCTCTAATGGTTAGAAACCATCTAATTTCAAGTCTAAACTTCCTAGTGTCAAGTTTATATCCATTTGTTCTTGTGTCCACTTAGCCAGCTCTGCACAGATCACCAGCAAGTGATCTGTGGGCCACAGTTTGGATCTGCTGCTGCCAGGAGAGGCTCTCTGTGTTTTGTCACCCCAAGCATGGCAGTCAGGCGGCCTACGGCGGCATGCCTGTGGGAGGACCACTGTTAATGCGGATTCGGCGGTATGCCTGCGGGAGGTCCGCTGGTCCCACGCCTTCAGTGTACCCACCACCGAATTGCCACCAAAGCTGCGGTACCGGGGGAGCTCCCGCAGGCATGCCACTGAAGGCCACCTGACTGCAGCCCTCACAGCGGCTGGCAGGCCGCCCCCAGCAGCTTGCTGCCCCTGCCAAATGCTTGGTGCGCTGGTACCTGGAGCCACCCCTGGCTGCTGCTGCTGTGAAGGACGCATGTGTGCAGTACTTTGGTGACAGCATGTGTGGTTATACTCTTGCTCTTGTCAATAACAGTGACTTGTAGTAGGAGGGAGGGGAAGCTGCTCCTGCTGAAGTTTGACTACAGCCTGAAGCGTCCCAGCACATCATGTATTTCCCTGCTATTTTGGTGCTAGGTTACCCGAGGAGCCTGGTGATCAGAACAGTTCCTGCAGCAACACAGCGAGATCCCACCGCCCTCTCCAGTCAAGAAGTAGGGGAGGCAGAGCTGCAGGGCTGCGCCATGCGGAGATGCCTGCCGATGGCTCTCGAGTCAACAGAAGTATCGGCAGGGCGAGGCGACAGCCCCGGAGGAAGCCGGATAAAGCTTTGTATGTTCCCAGGATGGTGCGTGAAAAACTGGAGGAGTTGAGAAATGAAAGCCTGGCAGGAGCTGGAGCTGAGCTATATGATGATGATGTGCGAGAGGCAGGGAGCTGCATTGAAAGTGCAACTGATGGGACCCCAGAGGAGTTAGATAACTTTGAGGCTACTACAAATTCCAGCAGGGCAGCAAGTCATCTTGATCCAGTCCCTGGCAAGGAACTTCCTGAAGTCCAGGGCCCTAAAGAGGCATATGAAGAACATGTTGTGGGTGAAATCGGTGGTGATAAAGGTAACAAGTGTCCAGTGGACTGTTCAGATGTGTCTGTGTTGGAGTGTGCCAGGAACTTATCTGTATTGGAAGGCCAGGATAAAGACTGTTCAGATGCCCCTGTGATGGAGTGTAGCAAAACCCTATCCCAACATGAAGACAAGGATAACAGCAGTACAGATGCCACTGTATTGGAGTGTAGCAAAAACCTGCACCAAATAGAAGATCAAGATAAAGACGCCATGGATGCCAGTGTATTGGAGTGTAGTGAAAACTTACTGGTCCTGGAAAACCAGGATGAAGGTTCTATGAATGCCACTCTATCAGAGTGCTGCAAAAACCTATCCCTACCAGAAGACCAGAATAAGGAGTCTGTGGATGCCTCCATATTGGAACAAAGCAAGAACTCTTCAGTACTTGAAAACCAGGATGAGGGCTGTACAGACACCATTGTATTGGAGCGTAGCCAAAACCCAAGTCTCCCAGAAAACCAGAATCAAAGATGTATGGATGCCCCTGGAATGGAGTATGGTAAAAAATCATCTGTGCTGGCAGACCAGGATAAGCACTGCGTGGATACCTCTCTACTGGATCGTACCCAAAAGATATCACTACCAGAAGATCAGGATGAGGACTGTACAGTCCTGGCGGGCAGACTGTGGTGTGGCTTGGAGTTGTCTGCAGAGGATAGAGGCACCGAAAACTCTGCAGTGAATGAGCAGAGCAGTGTAGAGGATGACTGTGGTGCTGAACTCTTGCAAGAGGTAAAGGTGTTGATGTGAATGTTACCTTAGAGACTGGATTTGTGACAGTAATGCCCAGCAGATGGACTGTGAATTAGAGATGTGGCAGTGATTTTAATAGGCCCTGTCATCTTCTGAAAGGGAGAGGAGGAGCCCCTGGGACACCTCTTTGTCATGGCTCTGGCAGACCTCTGGTTATGGCTCCTGCTTACTTTTACTGAACCACTTAAAAGTATAGAATCCTAGGACTGGATGGGACCTTGAGAAATCTAGTCCAATCCCCTGCACTCGAGGCAGGACTAACTATTATTCTCTAGACTGTGGCTGTAAAATGACTGGGGAGTAGATGGCTTGGGCAGTGTGGTACACACAGGTGGGTCTCAATCCATTTCCTAGCAGCCAGGGGTCTTCATCTTAAAGCCCTTCTGCTGCTAACTGGGTCTGTTGAACAGCACAGGCCAAAGACTGAATGGGCATTGAGAGCTGAACTCCCCTCTCATCCCTAGAGGGGTCTTTCCAGGGCAGTGTGTAGGGGAAATCTGGTGGCTAAACTGGTTATGTCATTTTTCGGTGGGATCAGTCCTAATTATCTTGCTTGGCTCCCATTCCATAGTAGAGCTTCTCATGATCTTAATTGTATTTATTCTATGAGGCAGGGCAGTGGCAGTGCTATTTTCCCCATTGTCCAGGTGGGGAACTGAGTCATCGAGAGACTAAGTGACCGGCCCAAGGTCACACTGGAAGGCTGTGGCAGAGCAGGGAATTTAACTCGGGCCTCATTCCAGGCTCGCACCCTAGCCCCTATCTATGTAAAATATGCAGGCATACTTTGTGCTTGATAGAACATTGCATTTTTGAAAGACCCCTAAATGTCCTTGCTCATTGGCTTTTCCTGCAATGTTCGAAGTGTACCTTGACATCTAACACGCTTCTCCTCCCAGATTGCAACTTATTTGACTGTAAAGGACATTAGCATCGAGAAGATCCAGTTTGATTATTCCAGCTACGGGGATGCACAGATCAATGAGGGAGATTTTGGACATGTTATAGAGATCTACGATTTCTTGCCATCCCTGAAAACGGAGCATCTGATGGAAGCATTTTCAGAGTTCCAGTAAGTACCTACCTCAGAACAGGGCAGTTCCCGCTCGCCAAGCTTAGAGACAGTTGCTTGACGTCAGTGGTGCCAGTTGCTTGAATGACGTGAGCAGCTCTCCCAAGTTCTAGGCTAGTGTGCTAACCACTGGGCTCTTTCCTTAAATGGCCCTCGTCACTGTAGTATCTGAGTTCCTGAGTAAAATTATACCCATTGATTTGAGTTCAACTCCTAAAGTATATTCAGGCCTTGGCTTCTCTGCTGAAAATGTAGTAAGGATTGGGTCCTTACTTTGCTAAGATTGATCTTGTAAATGTGTAGTACGCAGGCAGTGATCCAATGAAAGCTGCTTGAGGAGTGCATTGATTATCGTGTTAGAACAGAATTCATTCCCTTAACTGTGGAGCTGTGACCGCTGCGCCTCTAATACACTGTGTCCACTCTGCCAAAATGTTTGATCTAGCATCTGCAGATGGAGACGCATTCATGCTCTTCCCCTCTCCTACCAGCCGCTTAATGTACATAATGGTGTGGTGTTAGGTTTCTGTATGAGCCCCTTTAGCTTAATAGTAACACTCCTAAGACACAAGCTACTTTTTACAGGCTGTCCTCTGCATTTACCTTATGCACTTAGCTCTGATAGCGGAATTGGGCTGAATGCTACCATTAAAACAAAACTGATCATTTTCCAATTCTCATGCCCCTAGCACACAGCAACAGCATTTGAGTTTCCAGAACGTTTTGTTTGGCTGGCTTTCATGGGATTAAAAACTCCCTCCCCTCCGTTAGGTTTTGTACCACCTTTTGGGTACCCTTTTCTGACACTTGCACTTCCTGTTGACACTGGAAGAATCCGTTTATGTCTGAATCAGTGTGCAAATGATAGATAGTGCTTAGTGCTTTCCATGACAAATCCTAAATCTGGGATTGAAATTAAACTGTTTCTTTTAAAGAAATGTATAATCACTGGGGCAACAAGTCCCTGGTGGTGGGGGGGAGGGGAGGCATGGCATTTGAGTGGGGTTCAGGATAAGTGGATTCTGTTCCCGCCTCTTCTGTTAAGTCATTGTGTGGCCTTGAATAAGTTCCACTTAGCCCCTCTACTTCTGTTGTCCTCCACCTATAAAAAGGGGATAATGCTTTGTAAAGCACCAGGTAGCTATGGATGAAAACCACCCCTAAGTACTGATATGACTAACGGAGACTATTCGTCAGATTGTTTATGGTGTTGCTCTCCTTTTTCTTTGTAGCAAGAGTGGTTTCAAAATTCAGTGGGTCGATGACACTCATGCCCTGGGTATCTTTTCCAGTCTGGCAGCAGGTAATGTGACTTAATTCTTTGCTATGATGCTAGTAACCTCTGGTGTTGGTGGGACTTCACAATGTCGTACGGTAAATAGCGGTGGAGCCTTAAAATTCCACTTGGCCTTTAAGCTGAATTGCAGTGAGTGTCATGAGGTTTCTGTTACTATAAAGAAGACGCCCTGTTCCTTCTGGTAAGGTGGAATGTGAAAGAGCCAGGTCCATAGAGTGGTATTGCTAAGGAAATCGTATTTAGGATTAGATCCAGTTTCATCCCAAATCCCACATTCTCATTGGCAGTTGAAAAGCAATCTATTTCCCTATGTGGGCATGGAGAGTTCTGCAATTTCTCATCCCCCTCACAGGCCATATGGAAATGGAAGCCTTTCTCCCTGATCTGTTAGGTGTCCTGATCCCTGAATGAAGCAACCTTCTGTAACAGGCATGGAAGATACCACTGACAGTGCATGCAAGTCATTCCAGTACTGAATCTAAGCAGCTGCAAAACACTGATGCCAGTTCCCTGCCCTACCACCTCCTCCAAACTTTAAACTTCTTTAAACCAGACATTCAACTTCTGACACAAGATCCTAGAATTAATTCTGCATTGTTGATGTTCTCTTCTATTAAGTACGTGTTCTGGGGAAACTCTCTGCTTAGCAGGTTTTTAATTGGCTTGGGTAATCAACAAACTGCTGGGAATCCCTGTATAAGGAGTTAGTGTGTGAATCATTTTGCATTTTAGAAAGGAATCGGTTCTGCCAACTGAGTTTATTCTCGAAAATGAACAAAATTCTAGCAAGCCTGCAACAAAGGGGACGTGTGACCCTCTATGGACATCATTAATAGCTTGGGACATCTAGGTCAAATACCTGACCAAATGGCAAACTGACCCCCACCCTGAGTTTCAGCTCGTAATGTTCCTTAGAGCAGTTCATGTCTGTCTGTCTGCATCTATTCAGAAAGCCTTCATTCTATATTTGGGGCCTGATCCTATCATCCTTGACCCATCCTGAACAAAACAGCTATGAATTCCAGGGGGAGTTTGCAGGCCCAAGGACTGCAGGATTCAACATCTGAATGAATTGACTAAATTCTGCTGTCCCATGAAAAATCTTGGGCCAGATCATCAGCAGAGATAAAATGGTGTCATTCCATTGACTTCAGTGGTGTTAACGCTGCTTTAAACCAGATGAGGATCTCAACTTGTATACACTGAACTTTGCTATAGTTACAAAAATTCAGCTTGTTGACTGTAGTGATCTTTATTCTTTGAAGCGTCTCAGGCCTTGGGACAGAGTTATCCTTCTCTAAAGATCCGATCCTTGATCCACGGGACAAGACAGTCTAAAACCAAGGCACTTCAACGACCAAGTAAGAAACCTTTGATTTGTGTTTGCTCCTTGTTCTGCATATCTCCTGTTGCTCGGGGTGATTACTGTGACTAACTTATTAATTAAAAATAGACCCACACTAAAGACCTTTACTGCTTTAAAAGCAGGTGTTTATTGGTGCTGTTCTGGTTCAGGAGGGTGAGTTGAATTCTGTTGTGCCTCATGCATCATCAGTTGCCCTTAATTCTACTGGTGGAAGATTGTTATGATGCCTGAGGCAGAAAGGATCCAGCTGGATCTGTAAATTAGAAATGTGACTGACTGAAGGGGAGCACATCAGAGGTGGAATAAGAGTATTAACAATCACACCAACTCAGTCTTGTTCCAAGTCACTTTTCTGACTATTGTGGCACACCTCAAGCCGTCTGCTGCCTTAAGGAGTGGCATGATCAGGTAGCAGTCTTGTGTTTGTAACAAGAGGACAAAGCATGCAGAGGAAGAGCCTAGATCTTCATTTTTTAGCATAGGCCAAAATTTTTAAAGTTGGGTGCCTACAGTTAGACACCTAAATAATTGACTTGATTTGCAAAGTTGCTTTCCACATAGAGCTCTGATTTCAGTGAGAGCTGCAGGGATATCCCCACCCTCAAAAATCCGGCCCTGTGGATACCCAGGCTTGAAAATCTTGTCCTCAGCCTGTTAAATACTGTAACTTCTACATTGTTCCTCATGTGTATTCTGCTAAATACAGCCTGCTGCTGAATGCATTATTAGCAAATATTCTTTTGAAAAGCAGTAAGTCACAACAGGAGCCATTGTGTACAGTAACACAAGAGCCAGTTCTGCTCTCTGGTACAGTCACAGTTCACACTGACTTCAGTGAGAAGTCCCAAAAGTTTTGGGGGTAGAATAAGATTCAAAATAAGGAAGACTGCTCAGACAGTAGAGATAGGATTGCTTGCTTTTAAGCACATGCTTAAATTCCATTGTTTTCAGTGGAGCTTCAGCACTGATTCTGCTGACTCTGGGACTAGTTTTCTTTGCCACAAGCTTCAGTTATATAAAGCATAAATAGCATTCAAGACTGATGTTGGGGATCTGGAGTGTATATTAATTGATGTTAATAGAGACTCATGGTACATTTCCCCTCGACGCTAATTAGTTCAAACAATTAAAAAATATCACCAAATGAAACCAATAGCAGTTAGTACTTTGTGGTTGGCGTAATTTTATTATTCAGTAGCAGATTCAGATAAAATTGTTTAGGCTTAGCCATTCATAGTAACATTCAGTTCATTTTATTACTTTAAAATCATACTGTAATCAATTATGCTTGCTGCAGTAAGTGAAAAATGCCATGAATCTTGTAGCAATAAAGATTTCTGTACATATAATTATACTGTTTCTTGTACAGTATAGTGCAGTCAAAATAAATTTCAGTATCAATGATTTAAAAGGACACTCGCTTTTTTAGCACTTCCTGAGTTACTAGCATTGCTAGATTATTGAAACCGAAATTTTCAATGACTCCAATTCACTTTTCCCACTTTATATGGTGAAGGGACTGGTCTATTTCACATCCTCATTCTTGTGCACTAGGCTAAGGGTGTGATATCTGGGTTGCAGAGGAATGTTTGAACCTGAACAAAATTGTATTTAATTAAAAAAACAAACCCACAAGTTTTTACCAAAACTTAAATTAGCTGACAGTGCCCCCTTTAGAACCTTGTCAAGAATATTGGTGATTTATTTTCCAAGCTGTGGGTGGTGACAATGAGCCTCTGTCCCTCTTATTGTTTGCTGCTGCTGTTGGGCCTCCTTCAGTTGTTTTGTTTGAACAATCTTTTAATAACCCAGGCCAAGCCATATTGCTCGCTGGATAATTTCAAGTTTGCAAACAGTTAATCAACTCTATTGGTATCAAATCCACTGTATATTAAATGAAGACTTATTCAGCTGGCAGGTTTGGACTTGGCTTTTTAAAAAATAATTAAGTAAACCAACATTTTACCATTTTGAAGCTTTAACAAGCCAGCTGGTGGTTAACAGCAATGATTGCTGGTAACCCCTGGCAAATGGGCTCTTCAGAAAAGCCTTTTAAAACCTACACCATTATTTAACAATGTTTAGGAGTTGAGGCAGTGTGCTTTCTTACTCTGCCAGGTTCAGAGGGGTTAGCGTTAGGCTCTTAGAGTGAGTGTCTCAACTGAAATCAGTTTTCTTGGTATCTGAATTGCTAAATTTTGCCAGGAGTGGTTCTGAAGTAGTCTGTGAATTTTAATCACAGAAGGTTCTCTACCACTGCAGCAGGGACCAGGTTTTAAACCATTTGAATAGAATACTTGGCCTTTTGTCTATGAATCTATGCATATTACAGACAATGAATTTAGCCTCGCAGCATCCCATTGACGCAGGTCAGTAAAGTCCCCTCGTGTGAGTAAGGGTAGTTGAGAAAAAGAGGTGAAATGATTTGCCTGTAATTGCATGGAGACTCTGTGGAAGAGCTGAAACTAGAGCCCAGGGCTCCTGACTCCCAGTTATGTAGTTTAGCTACAGGACAGTGTTCCTAAAATAAGAAGATTTAATTAGGGAGACTTCCTCCCTCTTCCATTTTGTCTGATTTCTCATCTGTTTTGTTTAGAGCTCCTTCAGCTGGCTAAAGAGAGACCCCAGACTGACACTGCAGTGGCTAGAAGGCTGGTGACAAGGGCTCTGGGTTTGCAGCACAAAAAGCAGAGTGTCTCAGGTGGTGACATGCTCCAGCCCGAGAACTTGGAGCTGGAAAAGTAAAGTGACTAAGAGCTGAAGAGGAGCTTTGAAGGAGCTGGGGTGGGATAGCGAACTGCATGCAGAACAGTGAGTTGCCATTAGGACACTTTGTGGAGTTTTTTTTAAATGGGCGAAGGGAACAAGTTTACTGTTGTTGCTATTGAACTCCCTTGTTGCATTCTGGGGAATGGGCCATCTAGGTTTTCAAATTATGCCTCACTAATCCAGGGTACAGAGGCCACTGTAGACTAGCTCTTTCCTATGGAGAGCATCTTATCTTGTTCCCCAGCAGGTGTTTATCAACACCCTGCCAAAGCAGCTCATAGCCACTTTGGCATGATTTGTAGTCTCCACTGTTGGGCTGTGATAGGTACAAGAGCAAAGCCTCCTTGATTTAAGCACTACCTTCTTTTAAAATGTATCAAGCCCTAGATTGGAGGTTGTGGGAGGGAAGACCTTTGGCCTTGATGGTAAGCAAGAAATACAGAGCAACACATTTGCAGGAGTCAATAGCTGTTTAATGTTTACTGAAGTTGTAAAGCTGACATTTGTTTAAAATAAAGTTATACCACAAAACTGATAAGCAGCAAATGCATGTGGCAGCATCAGGTTTTTTTGACACCCAGTACGTAATAAACATGCTCAGGTTTGTGATGGTACAGTATTTCAAGGAGCGTTCTTATCCCCTGATTAGAGGGGACAAAAGCCAGAACTTGACATCTCCTTCAGAGTTGTAGCACCTGATCCTGAGAGAATGCTGCAACACTCCCACTACAGGAGCTCAGGCTATTGAGCATTCTTCAGGCTCAGGCCTTTAGTAAAGTCTCACCTCCTCAGAACAAAATGGAGCTTTCCAGATTCCTCTCTCTAAGCAGAGAGGACTAACTTAGTATTTATTAGCTACATACTTGAAGATCCTCTGCTAGGCATTAGCAAAGGTCTTAGCAGGCATTCCTTACACCTCACAACACCCCTGTGAGGTAGGTTAGAGCAAAAATGAGGTTAAAGGGACACATCCAGCTTCAATCACACTTTGGTCTGAAATGTTTTCTCTTATTACACACCTAATAACATTAGCATAACTAAGTGAGTGATTTTCCACTTTCAGCGAACAGAAAGGGAGAGGAGCTTTTCTTAGAACTAGGGCCTCAAAAAAGGGTGACAGCAGCTGATGTAATACCAGCCCTTGCTGTAATTTAAGAATTGACTACAGCTCAGGTTTGTTGACTCACAAAGCAAGTGAGTGGGAGTAGAACCCAGGTATCCTGACTCCCAGTCCCTTGCCATAGCCACATGGCAGAGGGGTGAAAGAACTAAACTTCCAGGTCAGTCAATGAACATACACAAAAATGGCATAGAAAACTCTTTTCTGGGCAAAGTCAATTTTTATTCAAGTAGGTGTGTGTCTGAAGACATGTAGCAATGTGTTTCCTCAAACAAACAGAGGAACACACTTAGCACCATTATGCATTTACCAAAGTGTAAAATCCTTTTTTAAAAATTGCTTACACAGGTGGTCTGACATAATGCAAGATCCAGATCCCTGATAGTAAAGGCCAATAAGTTATCTTTGTAAAAGTATACTGATGATACAATGATTAACTATATTCATTCTTTAAAGAAAAGCCACAGATGTAATATCTAGCTTAAAGGTGTTGGAAGGAAATATACATAAAATCATTTGGGAGAACAGCTTAATGTGCAACAGAAATGCTGTTTAGTCTCCCAGCACAAGGATGTGTACTAAGTAATGGAACTTTCCCAGGTCTAAATTGTAAAATTGACTTGTAGCTTTGTGGAGTTCTGGTAATTACCATAGAGAGCACAGTGCAAACTAGTCCTGCTTTAGATGTTCCTTTTAAAGATCGTGATGTGAGTAGAGCATTTGAAATGAAGTTATGTCACAGTATTAAATTTCACTTTGCACCTTCCTGTCCTTAGCTATGTGCTAAATTGGGTATTTTCATGGCAGTACTGAGAATGAGTTAGCTTTTCTAAAGGTATTTAAATCCATGTCACAAATGTCCGTTTTCGCATCAGTGGTGTGTGTTCAGACTCAAATCAAAGCGTAAAGATGCTGAGACAGGATCGAGGCAGCTGAGAGGGAAGTATGTTTAAATACTGTCAATGGTAGGGACACAGGTAGGTTGTCCTCACCCAAAGGAAACCACCACCACCTCTGCGGTCTGCTCACTGCAGCATGGACCTGTGCAGATGAACAAGGTGGGAAGGAGTCTCCAGTGAACAGGTTAGACTGGATGGATGTGAAGCCCTAGTTGCAGAGACATGGGGGCCTAGTGGAATTAAACTCTGGTCCCAAATCATCTTATTAGGAGTGAGAAGTTACAAAGTGAATTCTGTTTCCTAGTGTACTGAGCACCTGAAATGGGTATGGAGGGTATCGCTGAGAATAACTTACAATGCTAATTTAAAGTCCATGGTTGTTTACTTGGTTTCTTTTTCTGTGCAGTGGTTAGGGAAGTCGCAAACAGGCATCCCTGCTTCCTTAAATAGTGAGTGGGAGGCCAACTGCTCTACCGCTTGGACACCTGGTTATTTGTGAGTCCGCTGAAGTGATCAAACTTCTGTTCCATTTCTTGGCCTAAAGAGTCACCTGTGAGAGGCAGAGAGAACAAGGTACTGTCAGCAAGGTACCCCTTGAGACTGTAAATTATGCCTCTGACACAAAAGGCAGATGCACAACATACCCGATCGAGTAAATTACACCTCTGTTTCTAAGCTGCCAGTTCTGAACTTGGATCAAGGGCAGTTGCCTGCCTTTGGGCTATTTAATCCTATTAACATTTGACAAGCATATAGCTCGGCTTCTATTAATCCCCTCCTTCTTTCAGGAGTGTAAGAGTAAACCTAACACTTGGATGTACACCTCACTCAATGCTTTAAGAACATTGTCCCACAATTTCCTTCTGAGATAGACCAATGTCATCTTTTGTAACTGTGTGGAAACAGGAACCCCTGGTAAGTGACCTGTCTCCTATGGGACAGCAAGTTAGTGGCAGAAGCAGAACCCAGAATTTAACTCCCAGCTGCTGGCTCTAACCTGTAGCTCACACTGTATGCCATAGCAGTAACTATTTTTTGAACAGCTCAGCTTCCAACATGCTTCTGCTCACCTATATGGCAGTTGTACATCCAGATGCGCTGTCCGTCATACCGGCTCTTGCACTTCATCACATTGTTCGAATAATCCGATTCTGCAACTTCATAGTTTGGGTTAATGACGATCTGGGAAAGGGTGAAGAAACAACATCACAGAGCCATTGAAAGATGTTCAGTGAAATGTAAATGGCAAAGAAGATGGTCTCTCTTTTGTTTGTACAGCAGCAGGGTGGATAAAAATCAATGATTTTTTAAAAAAACTGATTTGATAGTTTTTCCTCAAAAAGAGTTACCTAAAGAGTTTTAATTTAAGATATATTGTAACTCATATCTCATCATGGAATAGGGATTATAAATTCTAATTTGATAGTACGAGACAATATATTCCTGTAATGTTTAAGAAAAGTTTTGTAAATGAGTTCCAATAGTTCACGGATTGGGACCCAATCTTATGGGGTTCCACAGACTTGTGTCTTGATTATTTAGGTTAATCTTTATCTACCCACCCAATGGGACTCAGTGCTCAGTCTAGAAGATACCATCAGAGATGCTTAATTTTGCAGTTCTCAAACTGTGGATTTGTCTCTACTGCTTGTTAAACAGTAAAATGATTTAAAATAAATAAATAATACAGCTGTACCCTGATACAACGCTGTCCTCGGGAGCCAAAAAATCTTACCACATTATAGGTGAAACCACATTATATCAAACTTGCTTTGATCCCCCCCCCGCCGCACTGCTTTACTGCGTTATATCCGAATTCGTGTTATATTGGGATAGAGGTGAGAAACAACAGACTTCACCCCTATTGTCCTTCTGCAAATTTGTGTACACAGAGTCAATCCCTTACCTCTCAAAGTTCAAGGAATAGAAGATTATTGGGGGTGGAATAGATTTGGACAGGGAGTAGAAGTCTGGAGATAAATGTGAGACACGAGGGACATATGCTTGTATTGTTAAAATGTTATGTTTGCTGTTGAAGAAAAATATCCAGAATACTTAGTGTTGTTTTAGTTAAGTAAAACAATTTAAAATGTCTATCTGGTGGTGATCTCCTAATACAGCATGGCAAGAAAATTGTCCAAATACTCATGATTAACCTGTTGAATTGGAGATTTCTGAATTCATGGTGAGGTGAATTATCTGCTTCAATTACCTTTGGTAAATGAAAGAAGCAAACAAACATTCATTTTCTGATATAGCTGTCAAACTAAATCACTGTTTAAAAATGTATAGTGTGTACCTTCTAAAAATGAAACCTACATCTGTCCCTAAGAAAATGTATTAAGGTTAGAACAACCAACAAGAATGCACTTTTATGTAGAAATCCATGATTAAATAGAGTCTTCCTGACTAGTGATTTAAATCAAATCCACCCTGTACAGCACCTGGCACGTGACTGGAAAAAAATGCATGCTTTTTAAAATATTCTGACCAGTTCTAATTAATTATTTGTATTACTGAAGAACCTTGGAGCCCCAAAGTACTTTTCAGTTTATTTTCTCACCAGCTGTATTAGTAAAAACCTTTAAAATTCTTTGCTACATCACAAGAGATTTCCTTAGACACAATGAAACAGTTTCATGTGGAAGATGATTTTTCACATTTGATTGCATGCTGGTATCACCCACAGAGCTACATGCTTCTCACTCCCAACTGAAGACACTGGACCTGCCTCAAAGCTTGCAGGCAAAGGAGAGAGTTATTTGTATTTAATAGGACAGCTGTCAAGACAAAATCTTCTGTCTGCTCTCACGTACATGAAAAGTTTTACATTTTTCACCCTTTCCACTGTTTGTTTGAATTTCAGTCCACTTGGGCAATGAAAGTAGCATTAAAGTGAAAGTGACTGATGTAGCAGTGGTGGCTTCCCATGCTGTAATGTTAGAGCTGAAAGGAGTACATGAGAATGATCAGAATTCTTTTCACTCATTTAAAAAAAAAAAAGTCAAGGCTGTTTATATGCAGGTTTGTAAAACACTTAATCACCTAAGTCTTTGTCCAAAAAGTACTTGAGAGCATTTCTGAAGGAAGGCTGGAACAATTGTACAGTATTCAAAATATGGCACAGATCACAGATTAGGGTTGGAAGAGACCTTAAGAGGTCATCAGCCAGGGCTTTGTCAAACTGGGCCTTAAAAACCTTTAAGGAAGGAGATTCCACCACTTCCCTAGGTAACCCATTCCAGTGCTTCACCACCCTCCTAGTGAAATAGTTTTTTCTAATATCCAACCTAGACCTCTTTTCATGATCTGTCTATTGCGACTGGCCATGCTACCTTGAGCTAATTTTTAAAATCACTTAACATTGATAGGTATGTAACCAATTTATTGCTAGATACCAGTAGACAAGTGTCCGCCTCCATTGCCCACATCCCAGTCCCCGTGTACCTGGAAGAGGTAATCTCCTGGTGCGATATCAGTAATGTCAATCCATTGGCAATCAATATCATGACGATAGACATCCCAGCATCCCACTGTGATTCCTTGTTCCCCAAAATTAGCACATTCGTACTGTTTCTGCACATCTACAGAGGAAAGAGGTATGGACATATAGTGCATGTCAGAACAATCCCAGCTGGTTTGGTGGGTATTCTCCTAACCTCACTATGAGGCAGGCAGTTCCTCTGTGAACAGAAGAGTGGATGCACAGTGCTCCTGAGGTGAATATTGTATCTTAAGAGAGTGCATCCATCCCAAAAGCAGTGTATGAAGTCTATGGCTAGGAAGCTCTCTGAAATGTAGCCACTTCTGGGGTGGAGTGCAGCAGTATTTGTGACAGCAGGGTGCAGTGCTACATGATAGGAAGTAAAGAATTCTGTGTCCTTTTGAAATTAGAGGGAGGAGTTCTGGGAAAACAGAATGTAAATACATGAGTTGGAATTTATCCAGAACAGCAGATTAGCACTTCTCATGTAGTAAGTGCCAGGGGTTCTTTTAACTCCCTCAAGAGACTTTAGGTTTTATCCAAAATGTTGTAGCTATAACATTCCCTGGGCTATGAAGTCTGCAGGGGTGGGTACAGGTAGCAGGGGCTGGGGACAAGTCTATATAATGCACACATTTTTCCTACCCGATCACCCAGATCCGTGGCTTGGAAGTACTTGTGTCATTAGAGTCAGAAAAGTAAGGCCAGATTTTCCAAACAGCCCTGCACTCAATGAGTTAAGTACTTTTGAAGCTTGTCATTCTTAATGTAATAGCACTAGGAACCTTCTGCAAGCACCAAGAGATTTCAACTCTTTCCGTGGTTTAAAGATTAGGAAGCATTGGCTTCCTTAGCCTCAAGAACAATCACAGCTTTTGGATGACCAAGTTTGCCATCCTCCCTGCTAGAGACATGGCTGTGTCTTTGGATCCTGAGAACACCAATACATTCCCTGCACAATCTTCCCACACTGTGTGGATATAGCGAAGGTACCTGATTCACATTCAGTGTCTTCCAAACAGAAACTGGCTTTGTGTCCTTCGGCCACCTTGGTACCATTGAGGTTCAGCAGATCATAGTGTGTGAAAACCTCCATACTGTGATAATGTCTGTGAGACACAAAGAAATGTAGTCTTTAGTTAGGATAGCTGCTAACTTACTGCCATCTTAAAAGCATAACATAACCCCTAGAGAGGAAGGATGGTCCAGTGGTTAGGGCATTAACCTAGGACTTGGGACACCTGGGTTTAATTCCCTGCTCTGGCACAGACATCTTGTAGGACCTTGGGCAAGTCACTTAGTCTGTGTGCCTCAGTTCCCCTGTGAAACAGGGATGAATGCTGCCATACCTCACAAGGGTGTTGTGAATATAAATGCATTAAAGAGGGGAAGACCAGAGTAATGGGGGCCATAAACAAATCTCAGAAAGATGGAAACCTTAGTTCAGAGGGTACAGAACATTAATTTATTGGCCGAAAATGAACAGCATAATGGGGTAGATTTAGTTTTGAGCTCATTTCACTCTGCCTCAAACAGGAAAGCTAGGTTCATACCCAGTCCATTTCATTATTTTAACCAGGCACTTACAGAGTCAGCTTGGGCCTGTCTGCGCAGCTATCTGACAGATTCCAGCTCTACATGTCATTGTAGTCAGGATGGGTCCATCAGTGTGGATAGTTTGTGCGTGTTAGAGAATACTGTTCTGCATCAAACCAGTGATTCAACCAAGTTGCTTAACTTTAAGTATGTACTTAAGTCCAACTGAAGTCAGTGGGACTTGTGCGTTAAGTGTTTTGCTGAATACGGATAGACTTAAGTACATGCTTAAAGTTAAGCAGGGGTTTTGCTCAGTCAGTGCTTAGTTACACTGATATAACTGAGATCAGAATTTGTCCCCCTTTCCTTGGAACCAGTGGTAGAGCGATGTGGCTGGAACATGGTTGTTGCTAGCACGGTTACCGCATAAGGCTCTCAGATACCATGGTGATAAGCACTTGAACAAAACAGGCCCCAAATCCTGCCATCTGATCCCTGCGAGCAGATCAGTGGCAAGCCCCACTGATTTCAGGAGTACTCAGGATGTGCCCAAGAGTCCGATTGCAGGATTGGGCCAATTGCACAGAGCCTAATTCAAAACACGTTGCTGAAGAGTTTTTAAAAAGTGGTTCGACTTTAACGGAAAGCAGAACTAGCCTTCTGGCTGTAAAAATAAATCCAGGCTTCTCAGTAAATGGCGATACCTGATACTGTCTGTCAGATGTTTGCAACACCAAGCTATGCATGTATTCGTTTAACTAAAATGTGGTTACAGAAGCAACAAAAGGCATTTTTCTCCTATAGGAAAAGAGGATTTTTCTTCACCCCGCCCCTTCCAAAATTGCCATCACTGAAATCGCTGCCAGATGTTCTTAAGTTTCCCTTCACCTGGACAGTAAGTGCCTTTTGCCCATTTTTGTCCTGCTTCTGTGTCAAAAGCCTGCTGAACAGAGGCTTACAGTACTGGATTGAGACAGCTGGGGGAAAAGAAAAGAAAAAAAGCATTCTGTGGTGGCCAAGCTACTGATTTTGAAGTAGCCTATTTTGGCTGCCTCTGCTGCAAAAAAATTTAGAACCTGGGGGTCTGACTCAGTTCCTAAAATGTCTGCATCCTTCCAACTCGTATTTATATTAGTGTTTACAGACTGGAAGGATGCAAGAGGAATATAGTTCATATTCCTCCATGTACACAGAATCCAGTTTCAAGCACACAGATGGCCTGCGGCCTCTTCCCGAGCCTCTCCTCACTTCCAAAAGACACAGACCCTTGCTCCTTTTGAACAGCCGCTCTCATTGCTTGGATTCTGTTGGGCCATAGTATTGTATTAGTCTCTCTGTAAGAAGAGGGACTCTTTCATAATATAGCCACCTTGCAAAAGGGCCAACTACTGAAGACTCAGAGAGGAACAGAGCAGGCAACCAGTATATAGGACCACAAAGGATCTGGAAGCTGATGGAGAGGGTCAGTGGGATAGAACAATCCCTTCAGAAGGTACTATGCTGCCTAAGCCTCTCTATTGATCTCTCCCTACAAATGCTCACTTGTGGTTTGGCAGGCAGTGGAAACCTGTCCCCCAGGAGGGTGCTGAAAGCTGCAGCAAAAAGGATGCAGGTTTCTTCCCTCTATTGGTAAACCTCAAGCTGGTTTCCCTATCCATCTGCCATGCAGCATCTGTTTATTTTCAATCTGGTTTGTGCAGTTGTGGAACTGGCCCTGCCCCCTCCAACCTAGCTGGAGCATGGTGGAGATGTCCTGACTCTAATGCAAGTCTGCCCAGAAGATGGAGCTTGGTTCATTAAAAGCAGGTTGGCTGACTGAGGGTGTCAAATGGAAAGGAGATACAGGAGGAAGGGCTCCTGCTGGTTACGGGGAAGAGGAAGGGAAATGGGAGCTGAGGCTTCTGGGAGCCTGACTGAGGAGATATCAGCGATTATCTTCAAAGAGTCATGGAAGATGAGTGAGATTCCAGAGGACTGGAAAAGGGCAGAGTGCCAAGCTATAAAAAGCATAATAAGGGGAACCTGGGGAATTACAGACTAGTCAGCTTAACTTCTGTACCCAGAAATGATCAAGCAAGCAATTTGTAAACACCTAGATGATAAGAAGGTGATACATAACAGTCAGCATGGATTTGTCAAGAACAAATTGTGTCAAACCAATCTAATAGCTTTCCTTGACAGGGTAACAAGCCTTGTGGATGGGGGCAGGGGAAAAGCAGTAGATGTGATGTATCGTGACTTTAGTAAGGCTTTTGATACTGTCTTGCATGACCTTCTCATAAACAAACTAGGGAAATGCAACCGAGATGGAAGGTGGGTGAATAACTAGTTGGAAAACCATTCCCAGAGAGTAGTTATCAGTGGTTCACAGTCAAGCTGGGAAGGGCATAATGAGTGGGATCCTGCAGGGATCAGTCCAGGGTCCGGTTTGGGTCGTTATCTGTGGACGATACCAAGCTGGGAAGGGTTTCAAGTGCTTTGTAGGATAAGATTAAGATTAAAATTCAAAATGATCTGGACAAACTGGAGAAATGGTCTGAAGTAAACAGGATAAAATTCAATAAGGAAAAATGCAAAAGTCCTCCACTTAGGAAGGAAAATCAATTGCAAACATATACAATGGAAAATTATTGCCTGGGAAGGAGTACTACAGAAAGGGATCTGGGAGTCATAGTGGATCACAAGTTAAAATATGAGTCAACAGTGTGACACTAGCAAAAAAAAACAACAACAAAACGAACTTCATTCTGGGATATTAACAGAAGTGTTGTAAACAAGACACAAGAAGTAATTCTTCCACTCTACTCTGCGCTGATATGGCCTCAACTGGAGTAGTGTGTCCAGTTCTGGGCACCACATTTCAGGAAAGATGTGCACAAATTGGAGAAAGTCCAGAGGAGAGCAACAAAAATGATTAAAGGTCTAGAAAACATACCTCTGATTGAAAAAAATGGGGTTGCTTAGTCTGGAGAAGAGACGACTGAAGAGGGTGGGGGACATGATAACAGTTTTCAAGAACATACAAGATTGTGACAAGGAGGAGGGAGAAAAATGGTTCTCGTTAACCTCCAAGGATACGATAAGAAGCAATGGGCTTAAATTGCAGCAAAGGAGGTTTAGGTTGGACATGAGGAAAATCGTCCTGTCAGGGTGGTTAAGCACTGGAATAAATTGCCTAGGGAGGTTGTGGAATCTCCACCATTGGAGATTTTTAAGAGCAGGTTAGACAAGCACCTGTCAGGGATGGTCTAGATAATACTTAAGTGCTGCCGTGAGTGCAGAAGACTGGACTAGATGACCTCTCAAGGTTTCTTCTATTCCTATGATTCTTGGCACCTGTCCTTTAGCTTAGGGCAATCAGGTGGAGAGCTCATTTGAGGGTTATGGAACCATCAGTGCTTCTGTATCACAAACTCCATGGGGAGGTAAGGAATTTTACCCAGGAACATCTCATCATAGGCTACTTCTGGTGAACCTTCAGTGAATTCTATGATTTCTCAGTAAAGCAAGCCCCAAGATTCCAATCAGTTTTGCTACCTGGCTTCATCAGTGATTTTATACTGTATTAAACTGTGTATGCACATTTTCTATTGGTTGGAATCCTAGCTGCTCAAGTCTGTCTCATAGGCCATATACTCTTAAGGAGATTCTCCTTTACTCCTGTGCTCCAGGCCTGTGCTTTTGAAGCAGAAGGATCTGAGTTCTATCCCAGCTGTCTCCATGAAGCCTGAGTGGCTGTGGCGTGTAGCACAATAATAACAGTGCAAACATCTAGAAGAGGCCATTTAGTGCTATTTGGGCTAGTGGCTTTAAGATATGGATGGACTCATGTCCATGAGGAAATGAACCCACCTAATTTCTGTCATGACCAATAGGGGGCAGCAGAGTGGACTGGGTCTTTGCTGCTTGCATTCTGATTAGTAACAAATGCAGAGGAACCTAAGGGTTCACCTGTGACAGTCATGCCAAATCCAGGCGTGGCGGCCGTTCTTGGGACGGAAGTCAGCCTGCCCGTTGTTGTGGATCTGGGAGGAGAAGCGCAGGAGCCTCCTGTAGCCAGTGGAAACGGATGTGTTGGCAGCCGAGGTGGGCAGACAGTTCTCCTCAAGCGCACACTGCAGCAAGAACATCGGGCGGTCCTCCAAGTAGGAGGTTTGCTCCACAATTTCGGCATTGAGCACCAGATCCGGAGCAGCTGACGGTGGGGAAAGGAAAATGTCTTTAGACCTACCCATACCAAAGCGATGGTTTGCCATTCTAATCATATCCCAATTGCAGCCATTGCCATAGCTGCCCCACTAGGCACTCCTAGCAGGGACAGGACAAAGCCACAATCTGTGCTGTTTGAAACCAAGGTTTTCAATATAAACAGCAATACACCAGGCAGCTGGCTCAGGCTTGAGAAAGTGCAGAGATATGGCCGGTGAGAAGGTCAGTGCAGGAAGCAGTGGCAAATACCTGAGTTTGGAGGAGGAGAGGCAGGGCACGTGGGAAACCAGAGGCTGTTCCAAATATAAGGTGGAAAGCCAAGGGTTGGAGAAGATGGAGAAGGGGCATGAGAAGAAGAAAGAAAATCCATGAACCGAACACCAAATAAAAAGCTACTTTCCTCCCACTGCTTTTGGACATTTAACTCTGTATTATTCAGACAGTCAGTTGATCCTAACATTTGCCAATGTGTTAAAATAGAAAGATGGCCCAATGAGTGGTATGAGCCTCCCTGTTTCCTCCCAGCATCTCAAGAGAAGCCCTTTGGAAGGGAAATTTCCATCATCAGTATCACTTTTCTAGGTGTCCCGACTACTGGAAGAAGAAAATCCAAGGAACTCACTTTCTGAGCAGGAAACTCCCGCAGCAAAGCGGCCACCGCCTCTGGGGCACGACACCTGGGCGCCGTCATGCCGGCAGTGCGCCAGGGACATCTCCGTCCCGGAACACTTCACACCACTCATAATGACATCATTGGCGCTGACTTCTCCATGCCAGTACCAGGTTTCCTAGGGAGAAAGAGAGAAATGGGTCATTTGATTCCAATGGCAGGTGTGCGGCTGCTCCTTTTAGGAAGAATGTCCAAGCACAGGTCACTGCCGAAAGGATAGACCCCACTGGTGTATTCTGATATGCAAATTAGATCCAAATCCCGTAACTCCCACTGGAGTGAGGGGCAGGTGTGTATGAGGCAGACTATAGCATGTGTGGCAAATTGCCGGTACTGTTCTGCTGGGTCTCGCGCTTTCTCTTCTCTGGGGTAGGTTCAGGGCGCTATTGCTTGCCTCTGAACCAGTTCTTAATCACTCCCCTAGTGTCCTTGGAGGAGGGGAGTGGAGAGGGAGGGACCTGGGCCCGCCCTCTACTCCAGGTCCCAACCCAGGGGCCCTGGGGTTGTGGTGAACCACTTGACTAGCGGTTTCTTCCCCTGGGTTACTTCCCTCTCATACCCGTCAGCTTGTGAAGGGCTTCTCGCCTCTCTTCTATACAAGCCTGGTGCCCCTTACCTAGGGTTTCTGTTGGGCTTCCCAATCCACCGCAGCACTCCTCCAAACCTTCTATTTCTCTCTGGACAAACTCTTCTCTTCTGCAATCTGCACTCTGCTCCAATCCAACCTTTCTCCTTCAACTACCACCCCCTGTCTGACTGAAGCAGGGGTTTATATCCCATGACTGGAGTCAGGTGCTCTAACTGGAGTCAGGTGCTCTAATTGGCCACAGCTGTTCTAGTTAATCTAAAGCAAACCTTCCTCCCTTGGCAGGGAATAAGGCCCCCTGCTAACACACTTATGCTGCCCTCTGGCCATGCTGTATCACACATGGGAAACAGCATCAGAGTTTTTTGTCAATGCATGCACATTTCCATCTGTATTTGGAATGAGTGCTACCCTCAAAGCAAATCATTTAGAGGCCATCAGGCTAGGAAATACTTATTCTGAAGGGAGATAGAGAGCTCTCATAACTCCCCACATCTATCACTTTGGAGCATATTTATTCACTTCATAAACCAGGTAAGCCAGTGATTAATGATTTGCAGCACTATAGGGGAGACCCAGGTTTGAATCCTGGGTCAAGATTTCCAAAAGGGACCGGTGATTTTGGCTGCCAAACTTGAACCACCTTGAAGGGGCCTGATTTTCAGAGGGTGGGTGCTCAACACTGTGTAAAAACATAGCTTCCCCCTCCCCCTCCTGCTCCTTTAAGCGCTCACAAGTTTGACAGCCAGAATCACCAGTCATGTTTGAAAACCTTAGCCCCAGCCTTCAAAGACTGAGGAGACACTACCCCCCCTTGGGAACAAACTCTGTAACTAAGTGGTTAGTGTTCTGGACTACCATGTGGTAAGGCCTTGCTTCTGTGCTAATTGAGCCATGGGCCACCTGACATGTCGAGATCTCCTGGAGCTGGGCTAACATTTGCACAAGCTGAGTTTTGCAATTCATCAGCTTTTCTGCACATTAAATTAGCCTGGAGGCACTTCCAGTTTAATGAGCTGGATGGGAATTCCTTTTTCATATGGGCACCATGCTCCCTGACCTGACGAACCACAGCTGTGCAGGAAGCAACAAAAACATAAGTTACTGTACATGAAGTGAAAGGAGAACCTGTGCCCATTTAGCAGGAGGAAAACTTTTTTTTAAAGTTGCCCCCCCCATTTTAAAAAGGAGGAAATAGTAGCAAAGTAGATCTAACAATATTCACAGACATTCTGGTTTCACAGCTTTATCTGTAAATGTATTATCACGTTCATTCCTACATTAGGAGGCTTGCTAGGGCTTTTCAACCTGGTCAGAGATTGGGATCTTCATTAAAACCAGTTATCAGCGAGTTGCCCTGACAAGGGTACACGATCTCATTGTTTGACTTGTTGCTGGGATTCTGTACTGTCCTAAGTCAGCTGAACTCTGGAGCAAGCGTATATATTTGTACACAAAGTATGCAGTCAGCCCTCATAACATGGGTGTTGTACCACACCATCCCTAGCTAACTCCCTTGGGCTTCAATCCATGCAATTTAAATAGAGCAAAGTTGTAGCAGTCTTATATAAAATGAACTGGAATTGTTGCTAATAGATATTTTAAAAAATGGTGCATCCTCCTTTTTTGGATGTACTGGAGCTGCTGGGGTATCTGAGACAATCAAATGTCTGTCTCATGAGAATACTAAGCACTTTGCATCTGCAAAAAGCACTTTATGGCCTTTTAACTAGTTAATCTTCACAACTAGCCTGGGAAGTATTATCTGCACTGTATAGATAGGGAAACGGAGGCACAATTTAACTGAGGTTAAATGACTTGCCAAAGGCCACACGACAGTTGCAGAGAATAGAAATCAGAGGATCTAAGACAGGAGATGACATTTCCTTCCCACAGCTGGGAGTAGAACCCAGGAGTCTAACTCAGAGCCCTTTGTGCTGAGCATGGGTCACAGTTAAATGTGGTTAAAGCACATCTCTCCTTGGTTTTGGATATGTTTAAATTCCACTTTGCCGTAGTCCAACTCTACATCCACGTCTCCACCCAGCCTGACCCATCCAGTTTATGAATTCATCCCCTCGGTCAGTTGGGATGGGCAGATACACTGTGCCACGTTAGAATGGGTGCCTGGCAAATAAATCATGTCTGCCTTGCAATATCTGTGCATCAGGGAGGGACAGCAGAATGCTCCAGCATGAGACCAAAATGCTGTTGCATGACTAACACCAGAGATAGAGAATTAACAGCCAGGCTGGCCTGGTGGGAGGCAGAGATGCTGTCAGCTGGAAAATGGGATTTGGACCCTGGCGAGGCCAAGATTTGGAAAACCCAGAAGATAAACAAACAGGAGGGAATGTTTAGAAGCAAAAGTTCTCCTGTCAGAAACAAACTCGTTAAATGCCTCCGACATTATTTTAGAGCCAGATCCTCAAGTCCTCAACTCCCCAAGGGTAGAACATGGTTCAGTGGCATTGTCTGAAAGGGTGGCATGCTGTACCCATTAATTGTGAAGTACTGTCTGCTGAGAACTAGACAAGGAGGGGAGCATCTCTGTTGGTTAGAGCTGGAGTCTAGGACCCTGGATTCCTGAGCTGAGATTATCAAAGCAGTTCACAGGATTTAAAATTAATGGAAGATGTGTCATTAAATCCCCTGAACGGCTCTGAAGATCTCACCCCTCCACCTATTTCCAGCTCTGCCTCTGTGTAACTATGGGCAAGCCACTTAAGCTGAGCACAGAAAAGCTATCTAAAACTGATATTGTTATATTTAACCTCACAGGGCCATTATGGGACTTAGTGGTTTAAGAGGCAGGATGGTCTAACACCTATAGCCTTCATTTGGATCTCCAAGGATCTAGATTCAGTTTCTGGCTCTGCCACCAGCTTCTTGTTTGACCTTGAGCAAGTCGCAATCTCCCTCTGTCTTAGTGCCTCACCTGTAAAATGCAGATAACATTCCCTCTTCCCTGCTTTGATCTGTCTTTCCTTCTAAAATTGTAAGGTCTTCAGGGCCAGGGACTGTCTCTTACTGTGGATATGGATAGCACTGTGGGGCCCTGATCTTGCTACTGTAATACCATTTGGGGAGCGCTTGAAGATCTGCAGATGAAGAGGGCACTGAGCATAGCGGATTAATTGTATTCCCGTGAACCCAAAATTAATTGTAAATATATAGTTCAGAAGAAAGCAATGCAAAACCCCTATTAGGTCCCATCCAGACTGTTTCCCTGGTGGACCCATGCAGGATTATTCCCCCCTGCGCATTGCCCTCTGTAGTAGTCCCAAGACTTGTTCCTCCTGGCTAAGAACCCGACATTGGCTGCAGCTGCAAGGGGTGAAGTAAAAAAAAAGTCACTTTATGCCGATCTCCGTGAAAGCGTCAAAGCTGGGAATGCATTTCAGGTAGAGAAGGAATGTTCTGTACCATTGCTGCTGTTGCAACACAGTGTCCCGTTAACCTTGTTAGCAATGCCCTGTGCGCACATAGCTAACCCCTGTTCCCCACAGTGTTGCTTTATGTTCATGGGTATAATGCACCCTGGTCCCACATAAGGGTCTTTTCTATTCTAAATACCTGCGGCCCCTGCTAAAGGAAAATATCATGTTTCATGCTGGCCTATTGGTGCTGCGTCAATAGAGCTGGGCGACTGGGAAGGACAGTGTTAGATGGATGCAGCTGTCCTGGGCTCTTGTACACTAGCTTGGCAGCTGCACAGGAAACTAAACTAAAAGAACCAAAGCAGTGACTTGTGAAGGTGGATTGCTAAGCTAGCTGTGAATTCAAAGTGGTGGGAGAGAAATGACACCAATACCCCCACCCCCATCCCTGAAGAATTAGGCCCTTCTGACCAGTGCTAAGACATGGGGGAGGAAGGATCCCCATCAACCTGAAGGCCTACAATGCGGTCTACAATGGCAGGAAATCATTGCCTGGAGGCATCATGGCTCAGCCTACAGGCTGCCAGTTTAGGGCATGAAGAGAACCAGAAGAGCCCAAAGGCCATGAGGTTAGTGGCATCTCTGCCAGACCACTCACCCCAAAGGTGGACTGGTGGAACTACTTTGGCAGCCTCAACATACCAAAGGAGGAGAGCAGCAACTCAGCCTTCCCCTCAAAGCATGGCTGGCTGGAGAAATGGGATGAGAGAGGATAGTTGGCCTGTCAAGTGGATTCCTGAAGACACCGGGGAAGAAGTGGCTGCATGGGCAAGCCCCTGAAGGAGGAACTGGATCCTCAGGGAGTGCAGTAATGTCTCCCAGTCCTGTAGAACTGCTGCCAGGTAAGGGGAGGCTGGGGAAGAAGCTTCTTTGCAGGCTGTCTGGCTACATTAACATAGGAGCACTGTGCAGCTTTGGCCGGCTCCCTCAAAAGTTTTGCATAGGAATTACAACGTTTGGATTGCCAGGGGCCATGGGCCGCTCTATGCCAGGAGGTGAGTGGTCTGGGCCTCCCGCTTAGATGACAGCTGTTTAATCTCAGTGGTCCTCCAAGGACCTATACGCTCCATCTCTGGCCCTGTTCATTGCTCTACAATGGGATGTTGGCTAGAGTTTGCCTTGTTCACTGGGCCTAACAACATTTAACATTCTCTGTGGAGATCCCTGATGGAGTCATTTATTACAGAGAGACAATAAGTCACCTACCACAGAGCAGCATTCAGGTTTTGCCTATCGTCTCACCTATCTTCAGAGCGAATTACCCAGTCTCCGGCAGGATGCAGGAGCTATTAGTTATTTTAAGGCCTCGCTCTTCACCCACATTAAACAAGCCCAGGAAGGCAGCTGGCATTATTTTGTATTGTTTATTACGGTGAAGCAAGATCAGGGCCCCATTGTGCTAGGCATGGCGCGCACACAGCGAGACGGTCCCCTTCCCTGAAAAGCTTAACAGGTTTGCCTCGGCTCTGGACAAGGCTCTCTCTTGGGACAGGACTCCGTTTCTGGCCCTTTCACTAGCTGTATGGCCCGTCCGGCTTCCTTTATAGAGATTGCATTCTGCCTCCCGAGTCTCCTACTGCCATTTCGTTTGGATAGGGTAACTCTCTGCTCCCTGTCCTAAGCAGTTCTGCAGGGTTCCTGTGGCTTGCTAAGCTGCTGCCACATTCTAGCCTAGAAGTGCCGCTCAGAGAAACAGATCCTATAGATAGTCTCCATCAGTTAAAGTGCTGGGGAGGTCCCTTAGGATGGAAGTAGACAACAGAAACCAGTAGAAAGGGGGTTAGGAGCTGCAGCTCTGAGATACACATTTCCAGACGGTTTATTTTCCTTGGCAGCCCTGCCATTTCTGCCCTAGCGCAAGTGATATCATGGCTACTCTGGTGCCCACTGTGGTGGCAGCCCTGTCCTGCACCCATCAGCCATGATTCACTTAGTCGTGCATGATGCACCCAAGGCTAGACCAGGTCATTTTGGATTCACCATGGGATGGAGGCTGTGGGCAGTGCATTCCTGCAGAGGGCATTCGAAGAACTTGTGCCTTCACTTTGGATGGTGGCGGAGAGAGGAAGGAACCTACTTGCAGAGCATAACTGGTGTCAGCCCAGAGTAAAGAGGTCATCAAAGAGTTCCTCTTGGGATTTAAAGAAACTCCCTTGGGCTGCTCCCAACCATTGCACCCTCAGGAAGCCTAAGTGCAGCTGGAAGTACAGTCCTGTCTCATTGGCTGAAGGACATACATAACGGCGCATGGAACAAACTGCTGGGAGCTAAGGGGCTGGATGGCTCCAGGGAATCTCTGCACTTGTGAGTAAAACCATTACCATGTGATTGATGCTTGGGGGTTCTGTGCGGAACAGTGAGGCTCCCCCCATCACCTACATCACCATCGCTGCTGGCAGGCTCAGCAGGGAGGCCAAAGATAGAGTGGGCCCTGCAGACTGAACTGTCACGCACCTCACAGGTGCTCCTGCTAGCCCATGGTTGAGGTACGTGGGTAGGGCAGCGTGTGGGGGAAGCGTGCCCAGACGCTGCCTGTATGGTACCTGCTCTGGGGATAAACACAGCTAGGGGAAAAGATCACCTCGCTCCTCTCTGCCCAGAGAGGAGACGTACCTGAAAGGCGTGGCTGGCAAAGCCGAGGCCTAGCTGGCGACATACCACCATGGCTTCCACCGTGCTCCAGTTCTGGCTGCAGACAGTCCCCCACTTCAGAGTGCCATTGCGCTGCATGAGGACTTCGACCCGGCCCTCGTAGGGGTTACGGCCACCGCTCAGACGCAGCTGCAGATTATCAAGTAAAAGAGAAATCATCTCATCAGCTCTCTGAAAGCATCTGCCAGGGACTTCCCAACTGACCTAGTTCCACGTCTGGACAGACACTGGCTTGCAGATGTGGGCAGCAAAACACATTCTCCGCTCGCATCTAAGTGAATGATTTATAAAAGGACTGTCCCAGCTGGGACCAGGAGATCAGGTTCAGTTCCTAGTTCCGCCACTGACTCCGTGTGTGACCTGGGGCAAGTCAATTCAGTTCTACAGCTGTAAAGTGGAGATGATAATATGTCCTTCTCCAGCCCTTAGAGAGAGAGCGAGAGCGAGTGTGTGTGTGTGTTACTAAACATGTGTTCTTGTTACATCCACATAATTTGACTTCTCACCTGATTCTGGAAACCCATGGCTGGAACATTGCATCTTACAGCAGCATCTTCTTCATGGTTACAAGTCAGTGACTCTGTGTTGAACTTGCAGTCTGTGATGGATTTTTCAAACCCAGTACAGTCTATTTCATTTAGGTGAATGGGACCCATTCCTTTAAGAGAAAGAAATACAGAATGGTCATTTCTCTGCCAGGCCCTTAGGGAGAGGGAAGCTGAAATCAGTAAGTTTATATTGTTGCAAATGATCAACATGGAATCTAGCATCCAACACACCAGCCCGAAAGGACTTCAGTTGATTTCTGCTAAGGTCATCTTGCTGCTTGTTTTTACTGTTAAGAAATTATTTCCAGTAGTCTAAGATTTTCAGATGTTCCAGAAATAAAAGAAAAGCCAAGTTTCCATTGCTCTGTAATTTACAAACTTCAGCTGGAGAAATTTTAAAAATATATGACCCAGTTTTTTGGTCCTGGTTTTATCGGACAGGAACCTGCAGTTGATCAAGTCCTGACATTTTAAATGGGGACATATATACATGTGCCAGGGCAAGAAAACAAAGTATGCAGATCCTTATAAAAACCCAGCCAAACAAATAATCTCAAATACAGGTGTGCAGTCCAAGATTCCAAGAGCACTGACACTAACAAGGATTGTGAGACTGATCTTCAATTGTTATCGCTCGAACTAGGCATTTCTATAGCAGAAGTCACCATATTATCTAGGCCTGGGGATAGACATATGTTCAAATTTCTCTTCCACCTGACCTGCAGAGAATACTAAAATACCCACGGGTAATCAATAGTTGATCCAATGGCACTTGAAACAGTGTGGTTCCTAGCATGACAAATGACTGCACAGAGCTGCAGCTTGCACCAAGTAATGCCACATCGTTCTTGAGCAAGAGACAGCGGAAAAGCATGAACACACAGTACTCCTTAGTGATTACATTTTGGTTACTCTCATATCCTGGGTTCAACAGCTGGTGAGGGACAGAGGCTTTCCCCTGCTCTTGGTGGATGGCATCAGATAATCCATTAGGTCTTTTCCATCTCCTAGGACTCGCCCTACTGGATCAGACCTGAGATCCATGCAGTTCAGTAGCCTCTGTCTGATAGTGACCGCCAACAGGTGTCAGAACCCTGTACTAGCAGATATATTAGGTCTCATCTCGGTCTCTGACAGATCTCTAATTGCTGTGATTGTCTATGAGAAGAGAGCGAAAAGACAAATGCTTCTGAACTTTGCTATGGAGTCATCCTCCCTCTCTCTCTAAACTCAGCAGAAGCCAAACAACTGGCAGGTGGCATGTTCTTCAGATGAATCACTTCAGTGTAGTCCACAGACGGCTACGCACAGCTGACCCAGAGGTGTTCCAGCTGCTCTTTGCTGGCTAGTCGTCAGCTTTAGCTGGAGGGCACTGGTGGGGGAAGGCATTACCCACAGGCGAGGTTTCCAAGGAAGAGGAAGGAGTCCACCCACTGTTACCTTCCCCCACCTCTTTACTCAGCCCTTATCGTTTGAGGTGGATGTTCAGAGGAGCAGATGTTGGAAATGGCAAGCACTCCAAAGTCATCCCTGTCTTTTAATATATGTAGAGCACACAGCAATAGGCACCAGGCTGGTCCATTTGTAACCATCACCTTGGAAAAACTGAAGCTGTCCTGTGAGCATGTAATAGCAAGTGGGCAAACCAGGGGGAGAACGGCAATGCTTGTGTCACCACTATCGACCGCCACAGTTGATTTCTTATTTCCTGTTGCTGGTTTTATTACAGTAGGACCCAACTCAAATCAGGGCCTCATTAAGCTCCACATATAACCAGTAAGAAAAAGTCCTTGCCCTGAAGAATGTGTAATCTTTAAGGACCAGACAAAGGCATTACCATCATCCTCATCTTACAGCTGGAGAATTGAGAAACAGCGCAATTAAAGGACTTGCCCAAGGTCACCCAGGGAGTCTGTGGCAGGAAGCTGGGAACTGCCGATCTCCTGACTCACAGTCCAATGCCTTAACCACAAGGCCATCCTTGAGTGGGCCTCATTAAAGAATAAGTTTACCCATCTCCATAGCTATTTCTTTTAACCTGACCCTCAAAGGAAAGGGCTTACTAAGGAATGCAGAGGTGGGTAACTAGTTTACCAGCAGTGGTGAGGACTCTTTCTTGGAAAGCTCCTACCCCCATCCTTCTACTAAATTTAACTGCTAGCCAGAAAGTAGAGACGGGAAGACCTTTGGCTCAGACGTACATAAACCGCTGTGGTTCAACGATCCATCTGGAGGACTTGCCACCTGTTCAGACTTCTGCTGAGTCACAGCAGAGATCAGTAAAGAGGGGTTCAGTAGCAGAATCTGGAGGCATGTTTCTATTCACTGCTCCTTTCTTCTCCTCAGAGCAATCACAGGGATGAAAGATGGAAAGGACCAATTAGATCACCTGACTTGATATCCAGATAGTTCTCTTCCCTGATACTCAGAACTCTGTATTTTGCTGTTTCAAGAGGGCATAGGATAATATTTTTTTAAAAAAGGGAAAACAAACGATGGAGGCAAAGGGGGAAATGCGTTTGTGCCAGTTTTTACGACTTTATCACATTAAAATCCTTGTAATCTATATCTGCAGAAGGTGAAATTGACATAAGTGTTCTGCCCTCTGTGAAATAGCTTAAGAAATTACAGTTTGATCTCGCCAACAGTTGCACCCATTCTGGAGTCTGTGGGGAGTTTCGGACTGGAGGGTCTTAATGCAAATATTTCACACAGCTCTCAGTAGGATCCCCCATTTGACTGAATTTTACCCACCACGCATTGCTCCCCACTCAAGCCAACTTCCATGTCCCCAAGGTTTCTGAAGCATTTGACCAACACGGTAGATTGGAAGATGTGGGGAGGTGGATTTGTCTAACAGAAAAACCCTTTTTAAGCATGTTGCAATGCCTCCAGGCGGGACTCTGGAATTAACATGTACTGAGCGGAACACACAGAAAACAGAGCTCTCCAGTAAGGTCCTAATTATAGCGGAAATTGCAAGCCTTCCCTCCACCTGCTTGTAATATTTTTATTGGAACGAGACGTTTCATATACGTCAGATGGTATAAGGACAACATTTGTGTGTGCTGCACTTCCGAACCTTTCCCAAAGGGTGTAGTTAGTATGAGGTCCAGGGAAGAGAATGCACTTAATGTTATATCAGCTAGACTGCGTGAAGCTAGACCACCATATAGGCTAGATAATCCAAAAGGCATTTTTATCTTGAGCTCCTAAAATTCTATGACCCTACATTCCTAACTTGCCTACAGCTCTCACTGAAGCCAATAGCCTGGCCCCAGCTTCTGCAGAAGCCAATGGAAGGCTTTACAAATTAAAAAAAGGAGATGACAATGGAAGCCGAAAAGAATGTGTCTGTTCTGGTTTCTCTCTCATATTAAAATCCTTGTGCTCTACATCTGGGGAGGATGCCATTGATGTAACAATTCTGCCCTCTGTCACAGATATCAGGGAACCTGGATGGTTTAGATCTTGCCCAGGATTGTCAGATGGATTGGGTCCTAAGTTTCATTCTCCCTAGAAAATCTAAAAATGTGTGTGTGTATACACACACCCCCCCCCCCCAATAATTAAAGAGAGAGAAAAGAGGCAGGGAAAAGGAGCAGGGACCTGGCTCTTGGATTCACCTCACCCCGGCAAATTTTTCCTTCTCTGTTAAGTCTCTTTGCTGACTTTGCATGGCAAAGACCAACCCCTCCTTGGCACTGGAATGTTTCCATGTTGCAGGACAGTCTGTGCTGAAAGTTGCTGATAAAGGAAGAACAAGACTATATTTTTTCTGGGCAAAGGAGTGACTTTGTATAGCTGCATAGGAGGTGATCCTATAAATCTGACTCACGCAAGCGGTCCCATTAAGTTTGATGGAACTACTTGTGTGAGCAAGAGGTACACGATTGGACTCCTATATACCATTCTACTATACCATACTTCTCTGGGTACTATGGATGAATGTTTTCTCCTAGGCTTTTGGGGACAGGGAGCGCTCAGAGTTAGCAGGGTTTGATGGACATGTAATTAAGGCAATAGCCTGGGACTCAGGTGATCTGGGTTCTGTTCCCAGCTCTTCAGACACCCTAGGAGAGTAATTTAATCGGCCTCTCAGTTCCCATCTGTAAAATGGGGATAGCCACCCTTTGTTTGGCTTGTTTAATGAGGTTGAGAATTCATCGAATTTAAGGCCAGAAGGCACCACCAACTCATCTAGTCTGACCTCCTGTCTATCACAGGGCATCTCTGCACGGCAATCAGAGGTGTGACGGCAGCATGTGTAGACGTACCTGAGTGAGCTTTGATCTCGCTCACTGGAACAACAATAGCAGTGAAGCAATTGCAGCCTGGGCCAGTCGCCCAAGTAAAGAGCCAGGATTCCAGATGGGTTTGTACAGCCCATGCTGCTGTGGCTTCACTTCACTCTGTGCGGCATATGGGATTAAGAGCTATCACCCATTACACCATATGAAATGCAGTCACATCAGTCTCTTATCCTACTGCAATAAGCAGAGATGACTTTCTGCAAAGGACACTGATCAAGACTTATTGATCCTAGAGAGAAATTTTGGCCAAGATAAGTTGAGCTTGGGGACTCAGTGTGCTCAGTGTTTAAAATAAAAGGAAAGAATTTCACTGGGAATGAACAGCCACTGCTAGGAGTTTCCAGGTTCTGGGCGTGTAGCATGACAGAGTAGGACACTCTCCCCTACCATGTTGCAGTAACATTTTATGCATGAACATAATGCTTCCTTATACCCACAGTCAAATCCACACTGGTAACACTCTGCATCCTATCACCCAGCTCCTTGGCAATTTGTTCAGAAGGGCACATTTAAAGCTTTTCACATTCTGCTATTTCTCATGTGTGTGTAATTCATTTCCCCTTTCTGTCACCAAACCAAAAGTCTGGAGGAGTTTCAAATATTCATTTGGTTTTACAGTGTGACTTTTGTTTGGTGGTAGATTTCTTTAGATTTGACGCTAGCCATATGAGAACAAGGCCTAGGGAATATAAAGGCAGGCCTGGGAGATGGTTCTCTGGATTTTGAGGTAACTAAAGCCTGAGATCTCAATCATCCCCACATGCAGGAAATCCAAACCCAGATCTGGTTCCAGAGTGTACAAATAGCCCCTATAGTTACAACCACAGTTGCCAACTTCCACGCGGTAAATAAGCACCCCAACTTCCACAATAAGCCAAAAACCAAGCTAATCCCATTTGAAAACAAGGCCCAAACAAGCCACTCCCTTAGAATCCTAACATTCTGTGTGACTAGATCCCCCCAGCGTGCCATCTGGAACTGTGACGGGCCTGCTGTGCACCCCTCACTCTCCCCTCCCCCCTTACCCCTTGCCCCTGCTTGCCGGGAGTCGATCAAAAATAAGAAGCAACAAACTATAAGCCAAAACTAGCCAACAAGCAACTCACAAGCCAATTAAGCCAAAAACAAGCCCAATTTCTGCATTTTTTCCCACAGGTTTGGCATGTCTGGTTACAACAGGCTGAACCAAGACTCCAGATCTGAGTTTTATGGTGTTGAAGCCAGAATCCAGACCCATATTTTACAGCTGGAGCCAAGCTCTAATAGTGAATGGCACCAGGATATTTATCCTAGTGAGTTTCTAAGAGATAGTTTTCGTTCTTTAATTCTTAACAACCAGAGTAAGTAACGGCTGCAACAGCTGTCCAAGGGAACAGGTAAATCCATCCTCACTGGAAGACATTAAATAAAGACTGGGTCTCTTTCTAAATGATGTGCTCTGTCTAGTTCAACCACAAGTTATTGGGCTCAACAGTCTCACTTAAATACCAGGGAAAAATAATTTTCCTCCAGTGAAGGAAGTTATTGAGCCATATCCCCTGGCCTGCTTGATGCAGGTGGTCAGATGGGTTGATCATAGTGATTCTTTCTTGCGTTTAAATCTATGCAAATAGTCATGGCCAGAGAGATCAATTTGACTTATTTCTCACACAACTTGATATAAAGGTACATCACTACTGACCTCTCCCACATGCAAGCCTTATCAAACTTTGATTGCTTCCAGTGCCTGTGTCTTTTTAAAGTTAGTAGGAAACAGATAAGGAAAGGAGACAGAGAAGGCAAAAAAAGAACACACCCATGTTTGAACACAGTTGTAGCAACTGTTATTTCAAAAGTTGTGTGGATAGGGCCTCAGAGAACAAACTTGTGCTGGTAAGAGTGGATTTGATGTTTGTGCAGTTCTCTAAATATTTATGAAGCCAACAAAAGGTCTGTCTCCAATCGTTTTGTTCCACACACTTGGGCAAACCCAAAGACACTCTGAATGATGCTGCCTGACATTTCTGAAACAGGACTTTTAAGAGTCAAAATGTCACCTACTACTGAAATAAAACAGGAAAAAATGAAGTGGGAGAAGTTGCAATTCTGCTCCCCAATTCAACCAGCTTGACTGCTGAGCACTTGGAACAAGAGTTTTGTAATGGAATGGTTTTCTGTCAAAAAGTCAGTTTGGTCAAAATGAAAATATTTTACGGGAATGTGTTGATTCTGATTTTTCTCATTTAATTTCAATAAGAAAATTTCCTTTTGGCTATTATATTAAAATCTTAACTATAATACATATTATATAACTGTAACAAAATTTATATTGTATTAAATAATTTGATATATGTAGCTATAACAAATATATTCAAAGTTCAAAAAGTCAAAAAGAAATGTTTCTATCTTATCAAAATGCAATTATTTGACCAAATCATTTTTTTAAGTGAATTTTCATTCTGTGGGAAATTTCAGCTTTTTGTTCTGGTTCAGAAGGAATTTTTATCATCATTATTTCCTGCAGAATGAAAATCCCAATTTCTGACCAGCTCTTCCTGCAACTCAGTGACTTCCAATGACCCCATACTAATGATTTCAATGGGAATTGTGGGTCTCAGGATCCAGCCCATAACATTACTGAAGTTCAAAAGACAGCTGAATTTCTCTTTCCTGTTCATCTAATTTCACATTCCTTGGGAGTTCTCTGAAGGCAGTAGAGCTGATGATCCATTACGTTCTCATTACCTTGCCCAAGCCTTGCGCCTGTTATAGCCTCCTGGGCGCTCCCGAAACCCAGCTCTCGGCAGACCACACTGGCCGAAATCAGGTTCCATTGGTCGTCGCAAACAGTTCCCCATTCCCCATTCTTCAGCACTTCCACTCTGCCTTCTCCAATCTTGGCCCCGCCTTTCAGCCTGACCAATGGCTGCTGTAATACAAAAACCCAGGTGCAACGTCACTCTTTATGAATGCAAAAGTAGCAATTATTTACAATTCAAACTTTTGGCCTTGATATAGCCATGCTGCTTACCAACTTGCTAATAAACTTGACCGCCTGGGCCCAGATTTCCAGAAGCAACCAGCATGAGAACCTTAATGAGACTTGATTTTCATACAATATACACAAAAGCTGAGGTACACGCAATCATTGGTCACTTCTGAAACTACGGAGCACTAGCTAATGAGCCCCTAATAACAGAACCACTGCAACAGGAGCAACAAGAATGAGTAAAGGTCTTGAGAACATGACCTATGAAGGAAGGCTGAAAGAACTGGGTATGTTTAGTTTGGAAAAGAGAAGACAGAAGGGACATGATAGCAGTTTTCAGGTATCTAAAAGGGTGTCAAAAGGAGGAGGGAGAAAACGTTCATCTTAGCCTCTAAGGATAGAGCAAGAAGCAATGGGCTTAAACCGCAGCAAGGGGGGTTTAGGTTGGACATTAGGAAAAAAGTTCCTAACTGTCAGGGTGGTTAAACAGTGGAATAAATTGCTTAGGGAGACTGTGGAATCTCCATCTCTGGAGATATTTAAGAGCAGGTTAGATAAACGTCTATCAGGGATGGTCTAGACAGTACTTGGTCCTGCCATAAGGGCAGGGGACTGGACTCTGACTTCTCAAGGTCCCTTCCAGTCCTAGAATCTATGAAAAACAGGACTTCTCTCTGGACTCCCACTACAGTTCCTCTAAAAAAAAAAAAATACCATTCCAGATGGGCAGTCTACAGCAGGCAGCTGCCCAGGACTGCCAAGCATAAGGAGACCCTGTGTGGTTACACTTACTCCAAAAGGGAGATGGTGGAAGGGTGGTGGAAAGGAGAGAAGTCCCCTTAAATGTATATTTTCTTGCCTCAGGAAAGGACTGGTTCCAAGAAATGGCTAAGATTCACGATGCACACATGTGGTTCTCCTCTTCCTAGTTCATGCATAGGGATGAGGAATACAATAGGGTGGAATATGTGCTACAATCTTATTCTCTGCTGTTCTGGTGCATGGGTTTGGGAGCAAAGAGGGGATAGGCACAAACAGTTGGGAGACAGGATGCCGTTATAACATACAGGAACAGGCCTAGTGGCTCACAAACCAACCCTCACACCACGTTCCCAAGAGGGTGCAGTCGGAGGCTTGGGACCAGTATCTATTCCTCCAGCCAGCTAGCATGCTGGTTAGCCACAGCAGCGTGCACACGAGCACGTTGCAGTTGCCCAGAAGTAGGGTTGCCAATTGTGGTTTGGATGTATTCCTGGAAATTTCATCACGACATCATCTTTAACTGAAGATTCATCTTTGTTCTGGGGCTCCAGCACAATCCTGGAGGGTTGGCTGCCTTCCCCAGAAGGATGGCAAAGAATGTCAACCAGACAGTGAATGGGCCTGCTGTGGAATCCTGGCTTGGCAGCCAGGATTCCTGTGGCAGTGGGTGCATCAGGAGCAGCCCATCCTATGCCAGTCAAGGCAAGATTTGGCCTGCGTGCTGCAGACAGACACAAGGAGAGTCAGAGTGAAATGAAAAACGCATTCCTCAAATATACTCAGAGACAATAAACTGGTGCTGCTTCACTGAAGTCAATGGAGCTTCAGCAATATACACCAGAGGAGGATTTGGTCTAGTGATCCTATTTGGATAAGAACATGGAGCCCCAAATCCCAGCGTGAACATCAGCTTTCATAAGATCTGTAAAAAAATATGTTAAGCAAACCAAATACCATTGCATCATCCAAGTACACCATGTCCATGCTTTCCCATAAGGCTGAGCAAATTGTCCCTTCCAAAAAGCTACAGATTAAGTAACTATTAATAGTGGAATAAATGCAGCCTTTTTACAAGTTGCATGGTAACATGCTGTCCCAGAACACTGATCCCAGCTGATTATACCTTAAAACTATGCTGGGTCTATCCTTCAATCCTTATGAGCTCTGATCCTGTCCTCACTGAGGCTGATGGGAGTTTTGCCCTAGGATCTTGACCGAAGAGAATAATTTATTCTTTTAATTCCACACAAGAATGCTGAAGGTTCCCTTTGAGATAGTTGTAATTATATGTTTACTTGCTGCATGTTATTCAGTCACTAGAGGTCTTCGCTGTTCTAGACAGGCGAAAGTCAGGTGAGAAAGCTGGAGCTCAAGCCTGTTTGTCTGTAGATGTAATTGTTTCTTTCATAAATGCCGCCTGTTTAAAACAGACTATGATTAAACACAAGAATCTCATGTTCAGAAAAAGGTTATAACACTCTACCTATAGCACTTCACAGGGATGTTGCGAGGCTCGATTGATTAGGTCTCCAAAGTGCTTTGAGATTCTCCAGCTGAAGAGCTGTATTTTAAAAGTATATGATAATATAGAAACCCACAATAGCTCACCTGCCTCACACTTACAGAAGGAAAAAAGATCACAGTTCCCCAAGAATACATTTGCTTTGAGTCCCTCCAATCTCATGAAAACAGACCATCTGTTCCACACAGTAGCCCAAGAGGCATTCCACCACTGTCTGGTGGGTGTCTCAGTAACCAGTTATGTTGCTGAGGTTTAAGGGCACAGAAATATTTAACTCAACAGAAGATAACACCTGATATAATTATAGCATGCAGTGCAAAGGACATACCTGCAATCCTAACCCAGGGTTAAATAAAAGCCAGTAAAAGCTGCACAAGACAGCACAATGTCAGTCAAATACCTTTGGCTTTGAAATTGTAACTGCACGTCAGCATACGGACATCACAGCATAGCCATGATTCCATAGAACTTATATTACTGAAGAATTACCATATACAGTTAAAGGCCAAGGAAAGAGAAGAATGGTCTTGTGGTTAAGACACTAGACTGGGAGTCAGGAGATCTGGGTATTATTCCTGGCTCTGCCACAGACTCCCTGTGTGACCTTGGGTAAGCCACGGCAGCTCTGTGCCTTGGTTTCCCCATCTGCAAAATGAGCATTAATAATAAAATAAATAATAATAATACTTCCCTACTCACAGGGGAGTTCTGAAAAGAACTGTTCATGATTGAGGTGCACAGATACTGTGGTGATGGCACCCAGTCACAACCATTTTCACGGTTCCGATGATACTTTTCACTGAATTCTATGTGAAAACCAAGTTGGTTGGTTGTGAGGCTGAATACATTAAAGAGCGTGAGGCGCTCACATACCAGGGTAATGGGGGGCACAGAAAGTACCTTGGTTAGTTTTTTGACCTTTTTTAAACTTTGATTTAAAAAAAAAGGGAGGACACTTTCGATGCAGGAGACAGAATGAGACTGGGAATGGGATATGGAGTCTTTTATGGCTGGGTTGCTGGTTCAAATCCAGACCAAGATAGATTTAAAGTTTTATTTTTAAACTCAGCACTGGGAGGATTAAAACCTTTTCCAGCTCTGCCCGTTACCTTCCAACTAGAGAGAGAAGCAGCTGGGGTTGCAGCTGGAGAATGTGCTACTGCTTGGGAGAGCTGGCCATTAATAAGTCAACAGTACGTGATTTGAGTGAAGCCTGAGAACCTCCAGTCTTTATAATTGGAGGTGCATACAGTCCTCCAGGCTGGGCTCAGCTGAAGGACATCCAGAGCCTATATGAATGCTTAAACAAATAATTGGCGATTTGAATGGCTCAGAAGAGTAGCCATGGTTTACAGAGCCCTTCATCTCTGAGGCCCAGATCCTGAAAACACTTGACCACACGCGTGAATAACTTCAGCCATGTCAATGGCCCAACTGAGATCAAGGCCCTGTTGTTGCAGGCCCTGAACAGACACATACTAAGAGATATTCCCTTCTTTACAGACCATATGATCTAAGCAGACAAGATGGATGAAAGGTGGGAGGGGAACAGAAGCACAGAGAGGGGAAGTAACCTGCCAAAGCTTACAGTAAGTCAGTGGCAGGGATGGAAACTGAATCCATGTCTCCTGACACCCATTTTAGTGACCTATTGACTAAGCCATGGTGTTTTATGTAGAAAACCCAGACTCAAGTCACTAGCTTGAATCTATCACAGCTTAGTAGTGACCAAATGCCTTTCCCGCCTCATGACTCTTTGGTGGCCTTTGTGAAGCAAGTTTTGTCTTTGTCCTGGTGTCCACCTCACCAAACCCACCACTGTACTCACTGTCCTACTTGTAAGTAGCCTCAGCAGAGAGACCAAAAAGAGTGACTGGAGTTCTGTCCCCAGGGCCCACTCTCCTGGCTCCAGGTGAGACAGGTTGGTAGGGCATCATGCTACCTGTGCTGAGCCTGTCTGGGGTGAGGGTGGGTGTAAATCACAAGTCTTATTTGCCATGGGTGGGGTCAATTTGACACGTTTCCCCAGCACTAAATCCCCTTAAAATCCAAACAAGCCCTCGTGCTAGGATCTTCTGTCACTTAACGGTATTTGTCAGTAGAAGATAATCCAATATCTTGGCTATTTTGTGTCTACAATATCTATAGTGAGAAACTAACCAGCAGAGTCTAAGTAATGCGAACCAGCAAGCTCCGCAGCAGCCAGGCAATTGTTCAACTGGCTTCAACAGAACAACTCAAAACAATGCTGTGACATATGTATTTTCTTCCTACTTGCTTATTGCCTTGCCAACTTCGGCGCTAAATGAATCCCACAACATCTTGAGCCAAGCATCCCGAGTTAGAATGGCAGAGGGGCTGGAGGATGGACACCCAACGCAATCTATGTGCTAGGACACTCGTTGTCAAGAGAACTCTGCTGGTGGAGGGGAAGGGAATTAAGAACCGCAAGGCAAGTGGTTTTGTTTTTAAGGCATTGGGAATGGGACTCAGTGGGTTTGGGTTCCATTTCTACATCTGCCACTGACCCCATCAGGGAAATGGCTTAGGCACAGCTGCACTGCAATCCCAGGGTTTGATTGCAGCTTGTGTAGGCATAACAAGCTAGCAATGTGGGCGAGTGGTTCAAATTACCCAGGATTCTAGGTGGGCTTATACAATCTGCACTGGAGCCTGTGCTGCCATAGCTTCACTGTTCTGATCTAGCTAGATTAAAGCTAGCTTGGTTGGATATATCTACACAAGCTGCAATCACACACAGTTATTGCAATGTAGACATACCCTTTGGCCAGGTCTACACTGCGACTTTAAATCGGTTTAATGGCCGATATACCGATTTAACGCTGTATCCGTTCACACGACGTCGTCATTAATATCGAGTTAAACGGCTCCTTAAATCGATTTCGGAACTCCTCCCAAACGAGAGGAGTAGCGCTAAATTCGATAGTGATAACTCGGATTAGGGTTCATGTGGACGGAAATCGACGTTATTGGCCTCCGGGCGGCATCCCAGAGTGCAGCACTGACCGCTCTGGACAGCAATCTGAACTCGGATGCAGCGGGCAGGTAAACAGGAAAAGCCCCGCGAACTTTTGAATTACATTTCCTGCTTGCCCAGCGTGGAGCTCTGATCAGCACGGCTGGCGATGCAGTCTGAAATCGAAAAAGAGCTCCAGCATAGACCGTACGGGAGATACTAGGTCTGATCGCTGTATGGGGAGACAAATCTGTTGTATCCAGCTCCGTTACAGAACACGAAATGCCAAAGCGTTTGAATAAAAAACTCCAGGATACACAGCGCTGCGTGACAAGCGTAACGGGAAGCCAGAGACTCAAATGGACGCTCATGAAGGGAGGGAGGGGGTACTGAGGACTCCAGCTATCCCACAGTCCACAGCAGTCTCTGAAAATTATTTGCATTCTTGGCTGAGCTCCCAATGTCTGTAGGTTCAAACACAGTGTCTGGCGTGGTTCAGGGAACAGCTCCTCAGTTTATTTCCCCCCACCACCACGTGAAAAAAAAAAGGGAAAGATTGCTGTGCTATGGCGTTTGCTCAATGCACTCCGCGAAAAAGGCGCCAAAGGGTTGTCTGCTGCCTTCACAAAGGGAGGGGTGAGGCTGTACCCAGCACCACCCGGGGCAGTGTTTTCTGCCCCATCAGGCACTGTGCTCTCAACACGGAAGTGGGAACTATGGGATAGCTGAGGAACAGCTACCCACAGTGCACCGCTCCTGAAATCGATGGTAGCTTTGGACCATGGACGCAAACAATCGATTTCGGGATCCCACTGTGGACGCGCTAAACCGATTTTATTAGATCTGTTTTGTAATATCGGTTTAAGCTAATTCGAAATAATCGTGCAGTGTAGACGTACCCTTTGTCTCACTGCGCCTCAGTTCCCAGTCTTCTCCCACCCTTTGGCTGTCTTGTCTATTTTGATCCTGCAACTAGCTCCATGCGGAGCCAGGCTGAAATCAATAGAGGAGTACTTATGGAGAACAATTTACTGACTGGAGTTTTCAATTGTAAGCTCCCCTAATCAGGGTTCTCTCTTATTATGTGTACGTACAGCGCCTAGAACAATGCAGTCCTGATGTGGGGAGGGGCCTCAAAACACTATTATAATGCAAGTGATAAATATATAAATTATTATTAGAAATGGTAAAAAACAGGAAATAAATTACCTCTCGCCCCAAAAAACTATTTTTTTCCCCTGGTCAGAATTGCATAGGAATTCAAAAACATTCTGATCAGTGCTATAGTTGGTTGAAAAACAAGGACAAAGTTGTCAAAACTCTTCCCCTCTCCTCTTTTTTGTTTTAATTTTTGGCTGAAATTTGAAACTGATGAAATTTTCATGGACATTTCAAAACAAACTAATTTCATCCAGCTCTACCACCACCACAAATTATTCTGAATGCATGTGGCGTAATTTACCGTCAATCACACACAAACATTTTTGTCCCAGCACAGCACAGCCCTGATCCTGCAAAGATTTACTCATATGCTTAAACTTTACTCATGGTGAACAGCTCCACTAAGTGGATGGACCACTCAGTAGATAAAGCTATGCCCATGGGTGAGTCTTTACAGGATTGGAGCCTGTCTTGTGTTAGGATAAAAATGTTTCTAATGGTAAACTACACTGCATTCATTTAGAATAATTTGTCTTCTTGGAGCTGGATTAAATTAGTTTGATTTTTGAAATCTCCACATCTCTGATAGCTGATCGTATTTATGCAGTATAAACACACAACCATAAAATCAAAAAACTCTTTCCAGTGGGGTGGCTGGAGCCGTCTCCTTACCTCCTGCCTGAAGGCTTTTCGGAAGCCACTGCTGCTGCTAGGAGCAAAGGCACGTCCAGGGATGCAGCTCACTACAGCAGGCATCCCGTTTTCACAGGTGATATTCTTCTCTGCATCCACGCTGAGATGGTTGCCCATTTTGCAGCTGGAGATGTGAGCTTCGTTGCCAGTGCAGTCCATGGAGTAAGCCCAATAATTTTGCTTCCTCTTGCTGGCAAACATCCTGAAAGAAAAAGGAAATCAGACAGCTAGTGAAATCATTCAAAACCACTCAAAGGAAATCATTCTCTGCACCGCCAGCCTGTGGAACTCCCTGCCACAAGAAGTTGTTGAGACAAATACTGCAGCTAGAACTTTAGAAGAACCCTGGATTACTTGAAGACTACTGCTAAATTTCTAGCAAATGGATTAGTACAGAAATTTTCCTATCTTTCTCATATCTTATCTGCTTCCTGAAGCTGAGAGCAGGGTGATACATGCTTTATCTACACTCAGAAGTTGCACTGGTTTAACTATATTTAAAAAGGAATTCATTTAATCAAGTTAAGATTGATTGGCCACAGATCCATTTGCTTGTGTAATGACCCTTTGTTTAGTTTGTCACCAAGGACTGATCTCAGGTCTGAAGTTCTGACCTCTGCCACTTGAGTGAAAGGACAGTCCATGAGCTAGGAGCAATAGCAGGAGACTATCCCCTCTCTGGAATAGCCACCCAAAGGGACACAGACACACTTGTGCAATTCTACTTGCACCACATGCTGCACAGGCATAAACTGACACTTTGCACAAAATGCAGGGACTTTTTTTTGGCATATGCAAATTGATGCAGTGCAAATAAAGCTGGTGCATTGTTGCAGGCCCTTGAAAATGTGGCCCTTGACATAACTGTTATCCCAGCAAATTAGCGGGGTAGGGGGGGAAAATGAAAAACTGAGGATAAAGTGAGGGCTCTCCAACGCTTCTCAAAGCTGCAGCATTAACAGCCTTGAGCCTGAGGAGAACTTCCGAGAGTCAGAGTGACTCCCCTCGTGACACATTTACATGAGAGGAGATTGGCAGGAGATTCCACGTCTTGCACCCAAACTGGATCGCTCAACGGGAATGACTCCAGCGACTGGGGAGTGGAGGAGAGATAAACCCATGGGGGCGGTGGGGGAGAAACCTGTTCAACTTCCAGCCAAAGCCACAAGGCTATCTTATGGCTGCATCTGAGCTGGAATGGAATGGTAGGGTACAGTAGGGGATGGATGGCATCTACCACTACCAGAGGAGAGATTCTGCAAATTAAGTTAATCAAAATCCAAAGGAGCCAAAACATGACTGTAATCCTGAAGTGTCTTTATAAGAGCCCACATGTGCCACTATTCTGGCATGAGTAGCAAAGGAGTGACAGTGATCCGAAAGGTAGCTAGAAGAGTGTAATTATGGTGGACAAAATGCTAAGAAATGAAGCTAAGATTTTGATTAATTGTACCATTGATAAAGGAAAGCCAAAATGAGGGGAGGGCATCTGAACAGTTCAGGGAGCTGGTAGAGAAAGAATCTTTTTCCGCTAGCTAGGTTGTTGGTGTCAATTCAGCCTAGACTGGAAGTGACTGCAAGCTGTTCCCATCTGATAATCATTCAGAGGGGCCATGTGAAATAGGATCTCAGTCCGTTTCCCAATGGGCAGCTTTCCAAAAGGACAGAATCCACCATTCAACAGTTGGTTCTAATTGCCCATCCTTGTCAGTCTCAGCAGAGGTATCTAGGCTGCAATGGCTTCTGGATACCGAGCTGTAACCTTCCAGCGGGAGTCCATCATCACTGAGCCGTGCAGGGGAAATTTGTCGGTCTTGTGAATAAAGGCCTCCGAGGCTGTCAAGCCAAAAATAAAATCTTTCCCCACCACTAAATTTACCCCCCAAACCAATAGACAATTTAAAAGTCAAACTGATAGAAACCCAGGACAAAAATCAGTGAAGCTTTGTTTTGTTTTTGGAGGCTGGAGTGATGGCAAAACTTTGAAATTTCATTGAAATTACAAAAATTAAACCAACCTTTCGAACAGCTCTATTCCACCATCCATCTCCACCCCCAACTAAGTCTCCCTGGCACAAGTGTAAAGGGGAGTCACCAGCTACAGCACAAAAGTATCAAAGTCAACATCCCGTTTAGAAACGAACACACACAGCAGGCAGATAAGGAGACACAGCTGATGGGTTTGGACCAGCCATTTCTTAACAGGAACATCCCATTCCACTTTCCACTGAAGCCTGGGATTGAAAGGCAGCAAGAGTTGGGTGTCTAACTCCTTTAGGTGTCTGACAATCCCAGCAGAAGTGACCCCGAAGTTAATAGTTGATCACTTTGGAATACAAACAAGGGGTCAGATTCTGTTGTCAGTCATACCAGGGTAAAATCAAGAATAAAACTGACTTCAGTGAACATTGACATTACTCCAGATTTACATCAGTGTAATGGAGATCAGAATCTGGCCCTACATTGAGACATTTATACTCATGAGAGCTGACTGTTGGAGATTCAGTTTTTTTGTTCATTAGAAAAATACAAGCATTATAAGCATTTACACTGGAAACCCTTGACCCGCCACACACATGCAAAGAGTTACATGAATTTTGCAAGCAGGCAAGGAACGTGGGTCTGCCTTATAATAGCAGACGAAGGGCTGTCGTCTTTTAGCAAATAATGATCTCATCCCAAGGAATTTCTTGAGGTATTTACATCTGGCTGGCATTAATAGCCCTTGGTAAACTGGTTAATACCACCCAGGAAATGCCCTGGGCCTCTTGTCAGCTCACCTCCCTTGACAGATTCTGGATTTTCAAAGGTTGTAGACTACAGTTTACTTTACAGTTCCTTAGTCTTCAGTAACCTATCTGGGACTGATGATACAGAAACGTATCTCACTGGTGTAAATCAGGAGTAACTCTACCAAAGCCAAAGGAGTATGAATAAAGACTCAGGTCCTGAGAGTTTAAGAGACAGAATCAACTGAGTGTGTTTTAATGGGTCGTTAAAAACTGATCTTCACCATCCATTGAACGACACCTGCCCAACCAAGGTTGAATTTATTTCCCCCATGTTAAGTATCTTGTCAAATTGTCTTAAACGGGCTGTCTTGATTATCACTACAGAAGTTTTTTTTCTCCTGCTGTCAACAGTTCATCTTAATTAATTAGCCTCTTAGAGTTGGTTGGGCAACTCCCACCTTTTCATGTTCTCTGTATGTATATATATCTCCTCACTATATGTTCCATTCTATGCATCTGATGAAGTGAGCTGTAGCCCACGAAAGCTTATGCTCAAATAAATTTGTTTGTCTCTAAGGTGCCACAAGTACTCCTGTTCTTTTTGCGGATACAGCTAACAGGGTTGCTACTCTGAAACTTCTCCAGCCTTGCTTGCTAGCATATATATACCTACCCCTGGAAATTTCCACTACATTCATCTGACGAAGTGGGTATTCACCCACGAAAGCTCATGATCCAAAACGTCTGTCAGTCTATAAGGTGCCACAGGATTCTCTACTGCTTCTCCAGCCTTGTGCAGCAGAGCAGAGGAGCTGCCAGATCTGTTGCCTTCTGCCTAATGAGGATCTTGCTTTCCCAGTAAAAACCTGCAGAGGTTTATTCTCCAGACAGGAGTGCAATGCACTGCCCCATAAATTCAAACACAGATGTATCATCTTATGATTTTAAGGTTCAGGGCAGCTCTCAGCAATAGATGAGAAAGGAATGGTTTGATGTGAATACAGGTCAGAAAGGCAGGAACTCCTGAGTTCTATTCCCAGCTCTTATACTCTCTTGACCATCTTGGACTGAGCTCCTGCTCACTCCAGTGGGAGTTGCAGAGGTTCAGGATATCTTACCTCAATTTGCCCATCTGTAAAATGGAACTAATACTGCTCCCCTTCCACCACCAGAATTGGGGTTTGGGAGATGAATTTATAAAAGCTCTTAAATAAATAGCTTTGAAGAAGCAACGGGAGCATGGAAAATGCACTGAGGTTTGTTTTGTTTCTTAAAAGAAATTGTGCCATCAAACGGAGAAGCTAAGTTATATTGAGGAATAAAACTTTGGCAGCAAGAGGATGATGAGCTAAGTTGTTTTCTTTCAAGCAGGATCCATCTGCAAATTATTTCACCTCCCACCATTGTGCAGAAGCAAAGCTGAATATCTGCTAGCTCAGCCCACCAAGCTGCAGTTAGCAGGAAAGGGGATGACTGTGGGTATGGAAGAGGGTGTTCGCAACCCCTTACCTGCAGCAATATGAAATCTGGTTACCCGGCTGTGGGATAACAGTGTGAAAGGTTCCATTCGCAGGAAACGGCTATTTACAAATTATGCCGTGTGAAGCCTGAGACATGAGAAAAACATTACAGGGCTTGATACTCACGTGGGAAAGAGGGTCATTCCACGTGACCAGGGAGGGATGAAATCTTTCCTTCCTCAAACCACTAAGCAATAGCACTAGACAGTGGGCGGAATAAGCTACAGAATGGAGGATGAGCCCTGGATTTGCAGGCTATGACAGATGACCTGGATTCCTGAGCAGGACTTTACAGTGACCGAAGCAGAGACTACCACTGAAGACACCAGCCCTGATTTTACACAGGACCATGGGGCAGAACCCTTGGAGTTTTACTTAGTCCTGGCAGGCCACTATTTAATACAGCTTTGCCCTAATAAGGAGTTTTAATTCATTAAATGCTGGGTTCCAGTAACTTTGGGCACACACACAATGCCAGAGGAAGGGAAACCATTCTTTTAGAGGTGACAATCCAATGAAGCTGCCAGTCTGACACATCTGTACTTAGCAAAGTACAAACACAATTCAAACTTCTCTTCCCTTTGGCACAAATCACACTCCAGGCTGTTCCAACACTGTGGAAAATATTCAAACACATTTTCCAAAGATCTTTATTTGGGTATCAACAGCTCAGGTATCAGTTCTCCCTTTTACCTGTAGCTGGGCCTGGCACATAGATACACGGGGGAGACTGCAGCGGAATAGATACCAGGTTCTCTGCCACTAACTTACTGCATGATGTTAGAAAAGTCACTTAGAGGCTGGTATTAAGAGTATCCACCGTTCAGACTGTGGTCCTGGGGAGCTGCACATACCCAGTGCCTCTGAAAAATCAGGCTCAATCTCAGTGCCTTATTTTTCTCCCATCTGTAAGATTGGGTTAATAATGCTGTATTATTTATTTTTATATGCACTAGAAATATGCAAAAATCCCTGATCTGAAAATCCTAATCCACATGTGTGCTCATTAAATATATATCTGTACACACAGAGCACACTATCTCATCCATAACTGCACACCTGAACACATCCTACACACAAGATTCAGCTTACAATGCTTACAGGTAAATAATCCAATCCTTAATAGAGAAAATTCGGAAAGATACTGCATGTACCTACTAGAAAACATGACTACCACCTCTAATAGACCAAAGGCATCTTGGTGGACATGATGCACACAGAATCATAGAAATGTAGGGCTGAAAGGGACCTCAAGAGGTCGTCTAGTCCAGCAGTTCTCAAACTGTGGGTCGGGACCTCAAAGTGGGTTGCAACCCTGTTTTAATGAGGTCTCCAGGGCTGGCGTTAGACTGGCTGGAGCCAGGGCCAAAGCCAAAGTCTGAGTCCCACTGTCTGGGGTTGACGTCAAAGCCCAAGTTTCACCTCCCAGGGCCAAACCCTGAGCCCCACCACCCAGGGGTCAGGCTTCAGCTTCAGCCCTGGGGTGGTGGGGCTCAGGCTACAAGCCCACTACCCGGGGATGAAGCTCCTGGGTTCTTGCTTTGATCCCCCACCCAGGGTGGCAGGGCTCGGGTGGGCTCCGGCTTCTGTCTCCGCTCCTGGGGTTGTATAGTCATGTTGTCAGAAGGGAATCGTGGTGCAACAAAGTTTGAGAATCCCTGCTCTAAGTCCATCCCCTTGTGCTGAGAAAGCATTAAGTATAACTAGCCCATCCCTGACAGGTGCTTGTCTAACTTGTTCTTAAAAACCTCCAATGATGGGGATTGCACACGCTCACTAGGTAACCTGTTCCAGTGCTTAACTATCCTTTAGTTAGGAAAAACTTTCCAAAATCTAGCCTAAATCTCCCTGGCACATGCTGCACTATCATGAGCTGAAGGAAAGTTGCCAAGCCATCATTTATTAAGTACAGTTGCTTCCAACCATTAAAATGATACCATCCTTCTTGGAAACACCTCTAAGTGCCAAGCAGGAAAGATCTGCTTTGTCTTATTAGAGCGAATTCATTACGTGGTTCTGATGTGCAGTGCAGGAGCACAACAGTATCTCTTTAGCTCAGGAGAGAAAACAGGCATGGATGGAAATATGTTCCTCTACTCCAATAGTCCAGAACACAACATGAGACCACCTCATAGCAATTACTACTTCACCGCTTGTATCCCTTAGACGCTGGAAAACAAAACTCTAGTTTGGGGATTTTATTTGTGCTGCTTTACAGTATTCCAGCCCCAGGACCTTTTCAACTGATCATCTTCATCTTACTAATGAGAAACAAGAAGTGCAGCCAGTCAGCTCCAATAGAAACCTAGAGAAACAGCCTGTCTGTGAGCTAAAGGAACAAGCGGAAAAACGACAACTATTGCTTCTTACAAATAAAATCCCCACCCCCCCACCCCACCAGCTTAATCCCTGGTCCAGCTCCATAGATCAGACTTGGGGGAGAAACTGGATGATTTCTTAGCATAAGCTATTTTGCAGCTGCCTTGTTGTAAGCTGTAAAGAGCAAAATGTGTTTATGTTACTGCTGGAGACAAAAAGAAATCTGCAGCATGCTAACTCGCAGGGGGACAGTCAGAATTCCTGCTAGTTTTATTCTGCATGCAGCCAAAAGGACACTGCAGGCTTTCCCCCAGGGATCATAGAATCAAAGAAGATTAGGGTTGGAAGGGACCTCAGGAGGTCATCTATTCCTACCCCCTGCTCAAAACAGGGCTAACACCAACTAAATCATCCCAGCCAGGGCTTTGTCAAGTCTGACCTTAAAAACCTCTAAGGATGGAGATTCCACCACCGACCTAGTGCTGTCTACACCGGGAGTTTAGACAGGCATAGTTACATCTTTCCAGGGGTATGGATTTCACACCCCTGACAGACCTAGCTACGATGAAGTAAGTTTCCAGTGTAGACCAGGCCTGTGTGGAGCTCCTTTTGAAGATGGACATTTCTACTGGGGATTGGAAGAAACTTGTGACTATATATGGCTAAGAGTGCTAATCATCTCAACAAATGGGGTATTGTCTACACACATTGCTGCTGATGTGTCTCCAGTACACATGGCTTGGTGAATCCAGGCCCCGTGCTGTAAGCCAAGTGGTGAACTCTTAACACTCACTGGTACTGAGCTGTCTCATTACTTTCATAGAATATTATGGTTGGAAGGGACCTCAGGAGACCATCTAGTCCAACCCCCTGCTCAAACCAGGACCAATCCCCAACTAAATGATCCCAGCCAGGGCTTTGTCAAGCCTGACCTTAAAAACCTCTAAGGAAGGAGATTCCACCACCTCCCTAGGTAACCCATTCCAATGCTTCACCACCCTCCTAGTGAAATAGTGTTTCCTAATATCCAACCTAGACCTCCCTGCAGCTTGAGACCATTGCTCCTTGTTCTGTCATCTGCCACCACTAAGAACAGTCTCCATCCTCTTTGGAACCCGCCTTTCACTCTTCTCTTCTGCAGACTAAATAACCCCCATTCTCTTTCCTCATTTTATGCCCTCCGTGGATATTGCAAGACAGTGCACTATGGAGTAGAAATAAAGCACTGTTTACAGTAGGGACATTTGACCAGCGTGCCACCATTGCTAACATCATTTCAGATCCACAGGCAGCAGCCGTGTCGTGAGCCCTAGTGCAGACAGGTTGCCGACATTTCAAGCAGCGTGTCATCTAACCCTGTTCACAGCTGGGCTAATTGACTTGGTGCTTAATACAGTGAAGGCAGTTGACAGCCCAGCTACTGAAGAGCTCCCAAGGCTGCTAACTCCAGTGGAGCTGAACAGTGGGAGAATTATTGGAAAATTTCTTCAAGGCAGACAGCTCCTGAGCAGCAACTGACTCACAATCCTTAAATTCAGTGAACTGGCAGCCAGATAGTCAGGAACTACGGGAGGGTGAGCCCAGGTGAGAGGCAAATACCAAAGAAGTTTGGTAAACCCTGGGTAAACATTTCGTCCGAGCTGCGAAACCCTGAATTCTATGCAGTCGTGTGAATGAGGAATCTTGTGTTATAAGACAAAAACAAGGACCTGTCTTACTGCAATTCCATTCGGTTAAAACTGGTGTCGCGGCATGCACTGGTCCTGATCATGCAACTGGATCTTTGCAGACAGCCCTCTATGCCTGCTCAGGATCTCTTTGAAATTGATGGGCCTCCACAAAGATTTAAGCGCAGGACTCAGACTGTAGCTATATACATATGTTATACGCACAGAGCCCACACCAGTAGCATGAACGAAAGAATAAATATTAAGACTATCTAGTAGTTGGAAATAGAAAGACTTAGTGAACCAAGCCCATCTTTTTGTCTAACTTTAAACAGATACTACATACTTTATCTTCTCCAAAAGGTTAGCTTCAAACTGGCCTCATGCACCCCTGGTTACAAAAGGAAGTGCCCGACATTTAAAATATTTACACAGAAGTAAAATCTGATCCACAGGAATGAAGCAACTGGCTGAGGTTTGCCCACTTCTAGGTCTTTGCTATAATTCAAAATTTGCATTTTTGAACAAGGCCCGAGTGTTCAGGAAACACGACCAAGGCTTATAAAAAGCTCCCCTCTTACTTGTAGACCTTGGCGTTGTATTTCCTTTCGCCCGGAAATCCAAACATGCCGCAGACAACTCGGGAATTCTTCACAGTCCAGTGTTTATCACAGATCTGCTTCCAGTTGCCTCCGTCTTTCACCTCCACGTAACCCTCTGTAAGAGGCACACGCCTGCGGTAGGTAGCAAGAATAGCTCGGATCCTTATGTCCTCCACCTGGATGTTCATGTTCTAAGGGTAAAAAGGGTATTTTAGGGATGCAATGTAGCAAGTCAACAGGTTCAAATGGTTAGATCAGGGAACTGGAAGTCAGGGTACCTGGGCTCTCCACCTGACTTGTTTTACAACTGAATAAACTGACACAGGGAAGACAAGCTGGCTTATGCAAAGTTAGTATAGGGAGTCCAGGAGGTCCCGTTCCCAGCTCCCCCACTGACCTTCTGAGCAACTGTGGGCAAGTCACTTCATCTTTCAGTGTCTGTTTCTCCAGCTTACAAAAGCAATGATCCTGTACATTGGTAAGTAAAGTACCTTAATATGCCCTGACAAAAAACATTATATATGAATGCAAAAAGTATTATGGCCAGACAGACGGACCTTTACAAATAGGACATTTCTGGAGTTTCTAAAAAGATCCTTCGCATGAGATATTTTTGTTGTTTAAATAATATTTTTACTGTAGTCTATTTCATTTAACATCACCACCCTTTGTTATAGCAGAGCCATATTGTTATTTTCAGTTTTTCAGCTTGCTTAAAACATCCTCTCCACTGAGCACCAGGGGAAACTTTACAAACGTGTGCACAACTGAAGATCCAACTGCAATGGGACTCCTGCCCACTCTGCGCTTGCCAGCTACGACTGCATCTTTCCATACTGTGTGGCAGCATTTAGCATGCTGTAATGCGGGGAAAAAAGTGGCTACTGTCTTTGCATTTTAGGCGTGACTTGTTTTGTGTCTAAACTCACATGCCAGGGACTGAGCTAGGCTGATTTACACCAGCTGAGGATCTGGCCTCAGAAGCATAAAAGTGAGCTGGGCCTGAAGTTCATATCATCACAGCAATCTATTTGTGCATCATTTTCCTCACCATGGACCCCAGTACTACAGTACCCAGGGTCCCTGATGGGCTACTACTCTGGTTGCTAGCCCACCACATCTACATTACTACTGTTACCCATGCTAACTAGACTGTAACATGTGCTAGTGTTAATCACACCTTCAACTGCAGTGTAGACATACCCACAGTGACTTGCCCAGGGTCACACACAGGAGGTCTTGAGGCCGATAGGGAATTGAACCCAGATGTTTCAAATCCCAAGCTAGCATGCAAGTCCCTGGGTTATCCTTCCTCCCTCCTTTCATCCCCCAAGAGCAGAAGTTTTAAAAAGTGGGTCTCTCCAATTGCTGTTTGTGGGTACTCGCTGTTTGCTCAGACTGGATTTCTCCTTTAGATGAAATGCACTTGGGACAGGAGATGGGTCTCATGCACTCAAAATGTGAAATCCATGTGGCGGCTGTGAGGGCAGGAATACAGAACTCTCAGAAACTCAAGCCCTAAGCTCAAGCTGACTGGAAAAAGAAAACCTGCTGTGGCAAGCAATTAAAAAGCTAGTGCAAGTTTCTATGAGGCTTCCAGGAGAAGTCCTTTTTCTTGTCAACAGTATAAAGAGTACATGGCTTCCAATGGTTACATCACAGCTGTGGAATTCTCCTCCTCCTCTCCCCAAGTTTAATCACTTAAAAGTGAACAAAGCCCAGCACTTTAAAGGAACATGTGCTGCTTTGATCCACTGTGATCAATTAAAAATATAAGTTGCTAGAGGCAGGAAAGGTCATATTTAGATTCAGAGCTGCCTAGAAATAGAATCAGCACATCTGCCCTGGATAGGAAGGATCCAGAAAGGCTGCATTTGGTTCTGTGATCGCCGCGTGCAACTTGCTAAATAGGCAGGCCACAGGCCAGATCCTCACCTGCTGCAAACAGATGTTGCTCCACCAAAGTCAATCGGCTGAGGCTCTGGCCTAGAGTATTTAGAGGAGGGGACTCAGCTCAAATCCCTGCACTCTCTCGTGGGCTCTGCTACTGACTCACTCAGTAACCTTGGGCAACTCACTTAGACTGTACTTTTTCAAGCACCCATTCATTTTGATTTACTGGCTTGACACATGCCTAGGTATTGATCTGACAGGGGTGTTGACCTCTTGTTGCTCACATTAACTTTAACTGCAGTTGTGGGTGCTTAACATTCAACCACAGCGTGTCTCAAAGGGTCACTTTTGAAAATTTGGCCTACACCTCTCGTTATTTCTGCAGTGTATTATAGTAGCACCAAGGAACCCGGGTCGTGGAGCAGGACCCCATTATGCTAGGTACTATACAGCTACAGAACAAAACACAGTCCCTGCTCCAAATTGCTTATCTTCTGGCTCGGACAGTGTGAGCAGTAGTGTAGCTGGGGGCGGGGTGGGGGGGAGAGAGTAGGAGGGAGCGGCTGCTCTCCCTCCGAGCACAAGTGGCGCCTTTTCAATTTCTTGGCACCTTTTAAATTTTTATTCACCTAGTGGCACTTTTACTGACGGGGTGGCACTCCGGGTCTTCGACAGCACTTCAGCGACGGGTCCTTCACTTGCTTGGGTGTGTTCGGTGGCACCAAAGGACTTGCCGCCGAAATGAAGGACCTGCTGCCTAACAGCTGCTAGGCATGAAAACAAATCTAGTAGTAGAAAACCCTGAAGAGTTTAACATCTAAACAGAAAAGTCAGACAAAAAGTGGGAGCAAACGAATGTTATTAACCCTGTTTAGTAGACAGGAAACTGAGGCAGAGACCAAGCAGCTTGTCCAGGAGAATCTGTGGCAGAGCCAAGGAACTGAACCCAGACCTCGAGGCCCAGGCCAATGGCTTCACAAGACAACCCTTTCTCTAGCCAGCAGCTATACGCCAGTTACCCCTTTAGAGCTAAACCATTCGCTCTGTGAACGGTGTTTTTTCAAAAGGACAAATATGTGTGTTAGAAAAAACAAAAAGGGGCTGAGAGCATCCTAACATGGAAAAGCTGCAAACACCCTGTGCCTCACTGGGGCGTACCAGGGATTTCCAACATCAGAGCAACAGGCAAGCAGGAAGCCAGCAATTTCCCATTGGAGACTTTCCCAAGTTACCCAAACAAAACCCCAAGAGAAGAAATTGCAATCTTAGGAAGGTTATTTAAGAAAATAAAATCTACTGGCCCAAGTTCCACTTCTGTAGTTAGTCAGGCAGCTAGTAGGCAAAAGTGCAAGATAACATCCATTCCCAGACAGTGCTGACGTCCCAGGGAGTGGGTTAGTGGTCTAGGAAGTGAGAAAAGAACAGGAGTACTTGTGGCACTTAAGGCCTGATCTACACTACGAGTTTAGGTCAAATTTAGCAGCATTAAATCGAATTAACTCTGCACCTATCTACATAACGAAGCCATTTTTGTCAACATAAAGGGCTCTTAAAATCCATTTCTGTACTCCTCCCTGATGAGGGGAGTAGCGCTGAAGTCGACATTGCCAGTTCGAATTAGGGTTAGTGTGGATGCAATTCAACTGTATTGGCCTCCGGGCGGTATCCCACAGTGCACCATTGTGACCGCTCTGGACAGCAATCTGAACTCGGATGCACTGGCCAGGTAGACAGGAAAAGCCCCGCAAACTTTTGAATTTAATTTCCTTTTTGCCCAGTGTGGAGAGCTGATCAGCACAGGTGACCATGCAGTCCCAGAATCGAAAAAGAGCTCCAGCCTGGACCGTACGGGAGGTACTGGATCTGATCGCTGTATGGGGAGATGAAGCTGCGCTATCCCAAATCCGTTCCAAAAGACGGAATGCCAAAACACCTACCCCAGCCCACCCCTTGCTCCCATGGCTCATGAAGCCTGGACAGTAGTAAGGAGCAGTCCAACTATAGGCTGAGCAAGTGCAGAATGGTGGTTCACTCTACTTCCCTGTAAGTCAACCGCCCTCCCCTCCCACCTTGATCTCTGCTTGCAGAGGCAATAAAGTCAGTGTCGTTTCAAATTCCTGCATTCTTTATTACTTCATCACACAAATGGGGGGATAACTGCCACAGTAGCCCAGAAGGGGAGGAGGGAAGCAACAGGTGGGGTTGTCGCAGGGGCACCCCCTAGAATGGCATGTAGCTCATCATTTCTGCCGGATGTCTGGGGCTCTGACCCCGAGTGGCCGCTTGCATCTCTGGTTCTTCAGTAGGCTTGCCTGATATTCTAGGCAGCACCGAATCTCCATTAGACAAAACTTGAAGAGAATGACCTGGGGAGTCATTCCCATTTTTGTCTAGGTACCCCTGATCGATCTCACGGAGGCCGGCCAGGAGCATCCCTGACAGCAGCAGATGGTACAGTATGACTGGTAACTGTCTTTGCTAACTTGCAAAGGCAAGGAGCTGCAGCTGCTGCTGTGGAGCACTGCAGTACCGCGTCAGTCAGCAGCATCCAGTAGATGTACGACAGTGAAAAAAGGCTAAACGGGCTCCATGCTTGCCGTGCTATGGCGTCTGCTTGGGCAATCCAGGGAAAAGGGCATAAAATGATTGTTTGCTGTTCCTTTCACGGAGTAGGGGTTGACTGACTACATTTACCCATAACAACCCGCGACAAATTTTTGGCCCCATCAGGCATTGGGAGCTCATCCTGAATTCCAATGGGCAGCGGGGACTGCGGGATAGCTACCCACACTGGACCACTCCAAAGGTCGACCCTTGCCATGGTTCTATGGATGCACACCGCCAAATTAATGTGCTTAGTGTGGATGCATGCACTCGACTTTATACAAGCTGTTCCCAAAAATCAACTTCTGTAAAATCAGAGTAATTTCATAGTGTAGACATACCTTTAGAGATTTTATTTATTTCCAAATTTATTTGGAAGTGAGAGGCACACATCCCAGCTCTGCCAGTGACTCATTGTAAGGAGGCTGTACTCTACTGACCTGATCCAGGAACTAGGAGTCAGGACCCCGGAGGTTCTCTATTCCCAGCTGTGCCACTGTCTCATTTGGGCACATCACTCTTGCTCTATCTTCCCATTTCACAGATGGGGAAACTGGGGTGGTGAGAGTTTAAGCGATTTGCCCAGGACCATGAGAGGAATCAGTGTCAGAGCCAGGATTCTAACTTAGGAGTTCCTGGCTCCAGTCATACCACCCTCTCAGAAGAAGCTCATGCACCAAAATACATAAACAAGCCAGCCAGCCATATGACTTGTACTCAGCTTAAATAGACTCATTCTTCATTGGTTCTGATTTGTATTTTGTCTTGGCGAAGGAGAAAAAAAATTATCAAATTGGCAGGAAATAAATCATCCTTTTTATACTTCAATCTCCAAACGGCTATAACAGGACGTCACGAAACATCATTTCATGATCTGCCTGAAGAGCAAGTATAAGCCACATCTATTTCCCCACAGTTTGTTCTCTCTCTAACTATTTGTAACCATACAACCCTTCAATTGCTTTAACCATGGATCTAACCCTGAAGTCATTACTCAGGCAAAACTTCCATAGACCGAATCAAGAACTGCAGATCTAGACTTTACACTGGAAAACTAAAGGAGGAACGGGGTGGGGAATAATCAAAACAACTAAATGTATATTTCTCAAGGAACTCTTTAAGAGGACTGGTAAGATTTCCCCCTCCCCCCCATGCCTGCAACTCTGTATGGGTTTCAATGGTTTCTTTTTGCTGCAGGGTTCTGTTGGTTGCACTTGAATTGGTAAGTAGTCAGTGAAAAGTGAGTACAGAGACATGCACTTTATCCTTCCAACGCTCACGCCTAGAACAGCTGGGCTAATGTGGAAAACAGATTTCTCATAAAACCAGAAGGAACCACAGCAAACAATATTTAATAGCCTGAGCAGATTTCTTGTTTAAACGACTATTGTCATGTTTCATGTACATGTGTAGAGAGAGATCAATAGACATACAGTGCATTTATGGGGACCATACAATATTTGTTTTTCTATTATAGTAGCATATAGCAACCCCATCAGAGATTGGGGCTCTGTTGTGCTAGGTGCTGCCTGGGATTGCCAAAGGAGCCCCTGAATTCCACTGAAAGTCAATCACTCACCCTTATTATGATGTGTATTACATTAGTACCAAGAGGCAAGATGGAGCCTCATTGTGTTAGGGGCTGCACATATAGTGTAAGGGACCGTCCGTGTTCTAAAGAGTTTACTAGCTAAACAGACCAGATAAAAAGTATGGGAGAAGAGAAGCATTATCATCCCCACTTTACCAATGGGAAACTGAGGCATAGAGATTAAGTGACTTGCCCCAGGTCATGCAGGGAGTCTATGGCAGACCAGGGACTTGAACCCAGGGCTTCTGAGTCCCAGTCCAGAGCACCAGCCATAAGGCCATCCTCTTACAAGACCAGACTTCCCAATCTGCAGATTCCAAATCACTCTATTAACCAGATGTTACTTTGTTTACAGACAGGGAAACTGAGGCCTTATTCTCATACATGCTGCAGACCCATGTGCTTCATCTGGAGCTCTGGGGCTCAGCACAGCTTAAGGAGCAAAACCCAGAACTCTTGACTCACCCAGTCCCACACAATGATTAAATAACACTTCCCTTACTGTAAAAGGGTTCTCACAAATAGCCATCTTCCTCATGCAGGGGTGGAGGACAGATAAAAACCAAGAGATTTGATTAACATATTGAATTACCATGCCTCTTGCATAACAAGCCCTCTCCTTTGGAGCTATTCAGCTAGTCTTGCATGACTTCCACCCATTCACACCAACAGCTATTGAGAGAGATGCTGTCCCATCTATCCCAAACCTCAGTTTCCCTTTGGCTTGGAATTCAACTACAAGCCTAATCCCGACCTGGATCCAAAACCTCACCCTGTGTCTGCTCATTAAACATCCCATCTGTGTATTTTATACGTAGCCAGCTCTAGCAGTTATACCAATATCTCTAGAGTCACTTTCTCTCTGAAAGGATCCTGTTTCTTGTATTGTTAACCCCACTCACCATGATAAATGAGTCTATTCCTTTCTTGTCTGGCACCTTTCCACAAACTGCATTTCTTGTTTTATCCAAATGTAGTTTTGGCAGACAGACAGAGAGAGCGAGCGAGCCAACATACAAAGCAACAAGTCATCCTCAGGCCAGGGCAACAGATTTTCTCTTCCCTAACTTAAGTTGTTTTACGCAAGAAAGGTGTGACAAGCCCACTGAAGCAAGGCAGGAGGAGAAAGTGGGTGAGGTAAAAGAGAAAGCACTGCAGATCTTTGGCTATGGTTTTTAAGCAATGGCTTCACCAAAAACAACTCACTTTCAGCTAAAGCGGCATGGGTTTGTGTGAAGTAAAACACTAGTCTAAACTAAATTGATGTAAACAGGAGGAAAGCTAAGCACTGGATTGGGACTCAGTTCAATTTCCAATTCCGCCACAAACACCCTGCGAACCTCGGGAAAATCAATTCACCTTCCTGTGCCTGAGTTCCCCTTCTGCAAAATGGGGCTATGGAAATCTGGAGCACAGTTTGCAGGAGGGAGGACTCTGGAGGAAGCACCGGAACATAGGGGCTGACTCTGTGGGTGCTCCGGGGCTGGAACACCCAAGGCAAAAATTAGAGGGTGCTCTGCACCCACTGGCAGCCAAGCTCCCTGCCCCACCTCACCTCCGCCTCTTCCCCTGAGCACACCATGTCCCCGCTTCTCCTCCTAGCGCTTGCCGCCACGGAACAGCTGTTGGGAGGGAGGGGGGAGGAGCAGGAACATGGCACGCTCAGGGTAGGAGGCAGGGAAGAGGAGGGGCCGGGGCAGAGATTTGGGGAAGGAGTCCAATAGGGGCAGGGAGGGGGTGGGGACTTTGGAGAAGGGATTGGAATGGGGGCGGGGCAGGGGTGGAGTCAGGATGGGGCTTGCGGGGGTCGAGCACCCACCAGCACCAGGAGAAATTGGTGCCTATGCACCCGAAATTCAGTCTGCGGGCACATGGCTGGAATGCTAGCTGCAGCATCTCTGTACATAGTTCTCTTAATAAAGAGTCAGTTTAGTTTTACACGCAGAGCCGTGTCATTACCCAGTATGCTGTCCATGAAACGGGTTAATGATACCTCCTTTCTTTCACCTTCTGCCCGTCTTGTCTATTGAATTGTAAACTCTTTACGGTAGGGCTGTCTCTCGGTTTGTTTGCATAATGCCTAGCACCATGAGGACCTAATCTTGGCTGAGACCTCTAGGAGCTACTAGAATACAAATACATAAATCAAACTACAATTCCAAGAACTGTCACAGTTCGAACCATCTATTTTTTTCTCCTGCTTCCTCAGTTTTCTCAATTCTATATTGGGTTTCCTCACTCCTCCCCTACAGCCCTGGATATAACACCTACCACGTAACCAATGGCCAAGGGTTGTTATGAAACCACAGATCTCAGCCTCAGATTGTGCAGAAAATGATAAAAATAAAAGTTTTGTTGTGAGTTTTTAAGAGAATCCCAGCTTCAGATAAGTTCACATGAATCTCAACTGGTTTGGTTTCCCTGTCGGAATTGGACGCTTTCTCACAGCTTTAGATCCAATTGCAAAAGGCTCACATAACCTTCCAGCTTTTTCCCTTCACCAACTGCCATCTGTTTTGCATTAGGCAGAACAAACATATCCTTCTATATCCACTACTTGCCTCTCCCCCAACTTGCTCCTTGTGACAGGCCTGTCATTTAAACACCCAGGTTGATGCAGATTAATGCACGGATCAGAATGAATCTGGTTTCTTATTCCTGGGAATCTGGTCCCCAGCCCTCAGGCTCCACTATTCAAAGTTCATTAAACAAACAAAACATCAGGGAGTGGCAGACAAATCTGCTTGTTTATGCCCTTTCCCTTTAGTATTGCTGTAGCCACAAAAGGGCTAGATCGCGGCTTTAGGGATTTTCCAAGAGTGAAGTGCCTAATTCCCAAAGAACTGGGCACCTCAATCCTTTAGGCTTTTTGGAAACATCTTCAGAGCCGTGCTGCTCCAGGGCTCCAAGGCACACAGCAGCAGTATTGGCCTAAGGGTGCAGCATTTGCTTCCCAGCACGTTGGCTCAGCCCTGCTAGCTGATGCACGTGCTGGAGCTGTCAAGGCAAGAGTCTGCAACCCAGCAAGGCAACAAGAGCACAAGGATGGAGAGATGAGTCTATCCCATGAACAGAGACATAAGATGGGAGGCTAGAGAAGGCTCCTCGGGCCCTCTTGTATCCCCAGCACAGAACAGCCCTTGGTTTTTACAGAGGAAGCAGAAGAAAAGACAGTTCATATCCTTTTTGCTATTAAATTCCTTAGGCCCAGGGCCCACGGCATCACTCTGTAAACAGCTGCTAATGCATTTTTCCCTCCTAGCTAGCAGGCTCACAACATTCCATTTAGAAGAGCAATGACTGTTTCCCTTTATTATCTACTCCAGCTCAGCTAGATTTTTCCATCCTAGCTGAACCGTCCCAGTTTGACACTCCTCAGGCTTTCCTCTGATCATCAGACTGAATGGCTTTTGGTCAACATTTAAAGGGAAAACAAAAACAAAAACTGATCTCAGCAGAGAAGATACCTTAGGCAACTTCAGCAAACCACAACAGCTGGGGTTTTCAGAAGAGAAGCTCAATTGCCACATTAAAATATACACCCACGCAACTATACCATGAGGGAGCCAGCCAGGGGACTGATCTAGTCTGAGCAGCCTGGGGTTTCTGCTCACTGACATCAGCAAGCTGAATGCTTTTAAACAGGCAACTATGAGTCAGTGGTTCTGAACTGGTGACTTATCCTAAGATGAAGGGTCAAAGTAGGCCCAGAGGGGGATTTCTGCCTTGACCATTCATCATATTGTGGGATTTTGTCTCTGTACATTCTAATATTATGTTACCATCATTAGAGCTGAATGAGAACTGCAAAAACTATGTTAGGAAGTGTCAGTTTGGATGTAGCTTGGAGCTATTTGGTTCAATCATGTTCATGATCCTATTTATTCACAAATAGACAAGAGAATATATTTCCATGTATATATTTACATGAAAGTTTGGGAGGCAACTATTCTTTGTATGGATACTTGCATTAACAGATTCCCGAGGTCTCTTTACACTAACAGGAACTTTGGTTAACTCTGGACTCACAGTTCTCCTGTTTTAGAAAGCTTTAGTCATCTAATCAGGTAGCCGGAACAATTTCATGTGATCTTAGTGACTAATCATACTAGTAGTATGATTCCATGTATCATTACATACCTTAAATAGGAGGCATTTATTAAAGAAAACATACTACAAACAGACTTCCACACAGTTTTCAGTTCCAGCTTTGTCTTCCTTGCTTACCAGAGACCACATCACATCTAGAACACTATACAGCACATGGAGAGATCAGGCTGGATAATATACTGTGAGTAAATGCACCACTATGAGTAACAAGTAGCAAATCAAAGTGAACAATCTGCAAATACACCATTGGCTGAAATCAGTTCACAAACTGTTTAAACAGATATGACTAGCAGGGGGCAAAAACCCTGTTCCTTCTTTTGGAGGCAGACACATCAGGCAATAGGTTTGATCAATTTACAGTGACAGCTCCTTCCAAGGCCATTTTAAAAGTGGAGGAAACTACATGAGGAAATCAAAGGGAATGAAAGCTCTGCTCATTATCAAAGCACTGGCCATGCCATGTGTTTCCTTCATCCTCATGACCACTTCAGGAGTGGCCAGACCAACAATGAGCTGAGCTCAGCACTGGAATACATTTCTGGGCCTGAGGAGGCCTTTTACACCTGTCAAAATGCAAAAGTTCCTGGTGAGATCACCCCACCTGTAAGTGTGAATCCTGGTCATGAAACCAGTGCACATAGAAAGATACAGCCTCATAAGGTGGTAGGAATTTAAATTCATCTCCATTCTAGATGTGCACTACTTATATTTTGGATCATGAAGAGAAGTAGGTACACACAATCCCCCTTCCTATAATACTACCCAGCTTGTATTAATGTACGTCAGTAGATCTCACAACACTTTACAAAAGGAGGTAGCTATCTTTATCCTTGTTTTACAGATGGGGAAACTGAGGCACAAGGCAGTGAAGTGACTTGCCCAAAATCATCCAGCAGGCCAGTGGTCGTGCCATGAACAGAACTCGGTTGGAGTCCCAGCTCAGTGCTCTATCTGTTGGGCCGTGCTGTCTCCTTATAAAACCTTAGAAAGTAAATTAAAGGCTGAATTTCCCAGTCCTCCAGCCTCGTTGGCAAAAGCCATAATTTACATATTGCTGATCCACCGTCTTCCTCCTCATCCATCTTCTCTATTTATGCTTCTTTTCCAAAAGCCTTGCCTATCCCACTGTCCCCACAGCTACGTAAACATCTTTTTATTTTAGTTACCGTCAAGTTCTAAAAAACACTTCAAGAGGTTTTTGCTTCCAAAGCACAAAGTCATGAGAGGACTGGACATCTATTTACACTTTTTATTAAAAAACATCTTCATATCGCCCTTTGCTTGCCCCAGCAGCCCTCCTCTCCTTTATTAAAGCAAAGGTGTCAAACAGTTTATCAATTCCCCCATCATAACAAAGGCATTACCCAACTAACTCCATACACTTAAAGTGACCTTTAAAACCAAGCTATTTCTCCACCCATTCCCCATGCACTAACATATAGGAGATCTGTCTTGGTCTGAACATCTGGAGCTGGCCCCACATGCTTCTGCTAAATAGCATTGACTTGAGTAATTAACAACCACCCAGCGTCCCAGATGAGAAGCAAGCACGGTAATAGAGATGAGGTAGGACATGGAAGCGTCCTTAACATCAGGAGAGTATTGAGGGAGGAATGCCAGAAGCCCATTATTTAGATCAGGGGTAGGCAACCTATGGAACGTGCACCAAAAGGCAGCATGTAAGCTGATTTTCAGTGGCACTCACACTGCCCAGGTTCTGGCCACCGGTCCGGGGAGCTCTGCATTTTAAATTTTAAATGAAGCTTCTTAAACATTTTAAAAACCTTATTTACTTTACATACAGCAATAGTTTAGTTATATATTATAGACTTATAGAAAGAGACTTTCTAAAAATATTAAAATATATTACTGGCACACGAAACTTAAATTAGAGTGAATAAATGAAGACTTGGCACAACACTTCTGAAAGGCTGCTAACCCCTGATTTAGATTATAAGCTCTTTGAGACAGGGAACCCAGCACCCAACATGATGGGGTCTCTGTAAATGATGGGAGCTGTTACGAACTAATGCAATACAAATTGCGGAGCCTTTTGCTGCACGGTGAAGGGCTTCACAAGCAGGCTCCCCCTTTGCACTGGAAGTTGCCGGCATGGAGGTGACAAAGGGGAAATGCTGGGGGAGAGAATCAGCTGGCAGACATGAGACAGAGAATAGCAGCATGCAATATCATGGAGATTCTTCATTGCGGCAAGTGGTCACTTCAGTCCAAGAGAAGGAGGATACTTCTCACCCTCGCAGAAGTGCTTAGAGCAGGAGTGGCCTACCTGAGCCTGAGAAGGAGCCAGAATTTACCAAATGGACATTGCCAGAGAGCCACAGTAATACATCAGCAGCCCCCCAGCAGCTCCCACCGTCTCCCACTCACCAGAAGCACTGCCAGTCAGCGCCTCCCCCTCCCTCCCAATCAGCTGTTTTGTGGCATGCAGGAGGCTCTGGGGAGGGAAGGGGAGAAGTGAGGACATGGCATGCTCAGGGGAGGGGGCAGGAAGGGATGGGGCAGAGCCAGGGGTTGAGCAGTGAGCACCCCCGGGGACATTGGAAAGTTAGTGCCTAGACAAGGAGCCGCATATTAACATCTGAGGAGCCGCAGGTGGCTCTGGAGCTGCAGGTTGGCCACCTCTGGCTTTGTGGATAAGTTCGTTAATGGTTGCAAGTTGCTTAGGTGGAGGCAATATAAAATAGAAAGGTGAACTGTACCCCATGAGAAAACCTAGCAAGGCCGTCGCTGCTGAATGGACTGGCAAGCTCAGGCTGACCTGCAGCAGACTATACCTTGGTCCCTTTCTTAAGCAGAGAACACCACGTTCTCAGGTCTATCTACTGCCCAACTCAGAACTTCTGTTAGGAGACAGCACTGGACCACCAAACATGCCATCGGAGCCACCGCCCTCCGATACCAAAGTGACAGCCACAAACCAAACAGAAGGAACCACTTGAGCAAGCAGAAAGCAGCAGTGCAAATTTATAGCATTAAACAAACCCACTGGTTTAACATGGCTGCACTTTAATTGATGTTTGTCTGGGCTTTAGCTGCCACAACAAATGCTCAGATTTCCCCCTTCCCTCCAGACACACCTTTATGTTGCGTGTGGGTTTGCATTTAGAGAGAAGTAAACATTTAAACTGACACAGAGAGAGTAAAACAGACTTATAACAAACAAGAAAAAAAAACTGTTCATGTCAAGAATTCTTGAGAGTGGGTAGGTCAGAAAGCAAGATGTATATGTGAAATCTTGTATCCTGTATTCAATCTACTCTGTGGATAACTGGGGCTTGTCAGTTTCCAGGAGTATCAAGTCAGCAACTTTCGCCAGTACTGCCGGTGCCCTGACAAGGAGTCAAATTAGTCGACAGTTCCTGCTCCAAAAAGCCATGCAATCTTTTTGTTCGGTGTTTGTACCGTGCCTAGCAGAATGGGGTCCTGGCCTACAATTGGCGTTCTAAGATGCAGCCATAATATGAATGAATAATAATAATGGTTTGATCGGGCCCGGCAGACTGAAATTCTCCATTTTGCTCAGAACAAGGACATGCAGGAGTAAAAGCAATATGAATTTCCTTCACACATCTCCCTTCACCCACACATTACTGATAGTTGATTTGCACTAGTGCCCAGAGTGTGTTAGGTGCTCCCCAGAAATACAAGAGCGTTGCCTGTCTTGAGGAGCTTGCAGCCGCCTCTCAACCCTCAAGGGGCAAGAGAAGAGGATGTTCCCAGTAACCTATTCCACCCTTGACCTCTTTGCTGAGGCTGAGTAAAAAACATGGTGGTGCTTTTCATAAGGTGGACTCAGAGCCACCAACCTCAATGCCACATGGGTCGTTGAAGACTGTTAGACAGCAATGACTTGCACTGGATTCTAACCAGTGACCAAGAGGTACTTTAAAAAACTCAGTATCCCCTTGGCTAGCCATTCCTTAAGTTCAGGGTAACTTTTAAGAGGACTATATTTTATTTGTATGCATTGGTGTTGTTGCAATGAGAGTCCCTGGATATTAGACAGCTGAGGTGCGGGAGGTCATATCTTTTATTGGACCAGCTTCTGTTGGACAGAGAGACAAGCTTTTTATTCTATTTGTGAACTTCTAGCCATAATCTAGATAGGCAAGAGTGGTAAATATTTCCTTTCTGCGTATAAAATAGCCACTCGGGTCTTCACTTACCCTAAACTGGTACTGCTAGGGCACCTCTCTGTAGCTAACCAATGATTAAGTCATTCTTTCAAGGGGTGTTCATTAAGGGTCTGATCTAGAGCCCATTTAATGAATGGGAATCTTTTCATTCATTGTATAGGCTTTGGATCCGGCCCTCATAGATGGGATAAACCAGCCTATCTGTCCAATTCAGTTCTGGCACTCACTTCTAGTCTTCGTCAACAAGCATGACTCCATTCATTGGCTCAGAGAATTAACGAACCACTCTCTGAGGTGACTTTTAGCAGACAAGGCAGCCTATGAGTGGCCAGCAAATCGGACCACAATGATATAATTATTTGTGGTTCCTGAGATACTGCAGAGATGAGTGCATGAGAAAGCTTGGACAGAAGTGCACACCATCTGTATGGAACATCACTCTTCAGTGCTGGAAATTAGAATAGGCCCTTGGCCATATTTTCTCACCTAGAATCCCACCAACTAGATAAAGCCTGCCATGTCAGCAGGAAACACTCATTTATACAAAAGGAACTAGATGGTAAGGAAGATTTAAAATTTGCAGAACACTGTAAGAGGATAGGTTCCCCTGAAGTCTTGCACATCCCATCCCGAGTCCCAAATAGTTATGTCTGAAACAGATTATATACTATAACCACCACCTAGTCAACAGAGCCCAGTACAACATTGTTAAAAGCTGTAACGTAAACAGGACTTAACAGTGCTCCTTCTCAATGAGGGGGAGGACCTGGACAAGTGCAGCTAATTGGTGCATGGTTAGCTCCTATCAACACTACAACTTTTGACCATGTTGTAACCAGGTCCTTTGAACTGGTTATTGTTACCATCTAGATAGGGCGCTAAGAAACAAGTGGATACATTCTCCAGGCTTTGATCTGACATTCTGATGCTCGGCAAACACCCCCTCAGCCCAAGGCATGGCATTATGCCGAACACTCACTCGATCAGGCCTACAGACAGTTCCACCCACAGTCTAGCTAGTGCTGGAATTTAGACCCAGGTAGCAGTTATATTTACAGATATATAAAAGCTGCAGCCATTAAATATATTTAGTAGTGAATCCTATATTAAGTGAAGGGGCAGAGTTAAATATTTTTAAAAGGATGTTTTTGAGATACTTTAAAAAAACCTACCAGGTGTCTACTTTTAAAAATTATAGTAGGATCCTGTTACTGTAGCCCATAAAATTGCTAAGTATATTTACACTATATTTAGAGAACACAAGGTGGCGAGACAAGCTATTTGAAAAACAGGCCGTCAAAAGCGTATCCTTCACTCATGCTTTTGTGGAGAACACAAACTTCAGAATGAATTGGATAGCTGCCAATGTCTGGTGAAGCCTTTGAAGAATATTTGGGACTTAGAGTCTCATTTACACTAAGCTTCATTTTACCCCACTCTGGCATGGAAAGGGGCCTTAAAGCTTTTAAGGCACCTGCTTTTAAGGCACCTTGACACTGCCAGAACAGTATCAAGGGGCCTTAGTGTAACTGAAAAATCAATCCCATGATGCAGAGATTGTTTGGCTTAGATCATTCTTGTTCTACCCTGGGTCAGTATCATTTTTCATGATAAATTAGCAGAAGAATGGGCAAGACAGTGTGTCTAGGGGCAAGAAGTCAGGACTGTTGGGCTCTTTTCCAAATGCTTCCCCTCCATTACTGTGATTTGAGTGATTCATCGAAAAATCCGGTCCTTAGCCTTTCTTGCTTCATTACACCATCTGCAAAATGGGCATCTAGGACAAAGTGGCATTGAAAAGCTGAATTAAATGGTTATAAAGTGCTTGGAGATCCTTGTGTGAAAGGAACTAAACTGGCCATGCCTTACATTTTCCAGAATAGTGATTATTGCCACTCAGCATATGTATTTATAAACACTTATTGTTCCTTTCTTATATGCTTCCAAGGAAATCCAATGCTCAATGCACAGGTGTATTCACAGACATACACTGACCTCCCAAGAACAACTGGATTTACTCCCCCCTCTCCCACTCACCTTGTTTAATGCTAGCAGGGCCTTAAAAGCATCCGATCAAACTCATTGTCTGTCTAGAAGCCATGCCACTACGAATAGTCTCAGTTACATACTCTACAATCATGGTTAGACCCAAGCTATAAATCAAGCCACTAATGTGGATCAGAGAGCACAATGCTTCAAGCTTTATCCTGAGTTTAAAAAATGGAACCCAAAATAATTTCTAAAACCTGGATAAAACGTAATGGGTTAAACCCTCCTCCCTGAAGACAATGGAGTTACACCCGGGATGAATTTGGCCATGTATATTCTAGAATGTGAGTGTACACATAGCCCTACCCAGGTAAGTACACATGTAAAGATTGCAGTAAACAGATTTACCAATTCAGTTTGCCTGTCTTTTCGTTCACTAAGCTCAGCATTTACAACCATTTCACACTACTCCATCTGTCAGAATTTGGTTAGCCACACACCTCCACGCTTCCACTCCAAGACTGTTGCTTTTTAACCCCTTAGTGGCATGCTGCTTACTACTACTACACACAGGTAAGAGTGATCAAGTGGAGAGAGGTGATGATTCTCAGCAGGGAAGATTTACCTGCCTTTCCCTTTTAAGGTTCACAGAAGCGAAGAGGTATCCGCAAACAAGCCCAAGCCACAGGTCCCTGCTCCTGTATCATCAATGAGACGCTGTCTGGGTATTTAGACTATGCATAGTTTCTTTTTCCAGGAGAGAAAAATTTCCCTCTGTAATATCCACTCACTGTAATTTAAACTTCCCAGTAGAGCTGAGCAAACACTCCTTTCCTAAGTTCGGAAAGCTGAGTATTTGCACAGCCAAGGAGAAGGGGTAGCAGGCTAATTCTCACAAACCAGCCGCACATTAATGGAGCTGCTCTGGTATGTGCATTTTTAGGATCACCCCCAAGAAATGATCCTTTGAACAAATCTCAAGGGTAAAACATGCCAGGACCACAGAAAATATCTGGAATGAACAAAGAGGTTTTTTTGAACGGTTGAAAATTTTCCCTAAGATAAATCTGTTCTTTCTAGCCTAGTGTCTCACTATTTTGTTGCAGATCATCCATCACTAACTCTTGGTTGTGACATTTCAGCCTCTCTCTCTCAACCCATCTGTTGTATGACAATCAGTCTTCCCCATAGGACCAGACCACATACCTCATTGATAGCTGCTTTCATTGATAGCTGAAAGGGGGTTCCAAAGAGGATGGATCTAGATTGTTCTCAGTGGTACCAGATGACAGAACAAGGAGTAATGGTCTCAAGTTGCAGTGGGGGAGGCTTAAGTTGGATATTAGGAAAAACTTTTTCACTAGGAGGGTGGTGAATTACTAGAATAGGTCACTTAGGGAGGTGGTGGAATCTCCTTCCTTAGAGGTTTTTAAGGTCAGGCTTGACAAAGCCCTGGCTGGGATAATTTAGTTTGGGACTGGTCCTGCTTTGAGCAGGGGATTGGACTAGATGGTCTCCTGAGGTCCCTTCCAACCATGATATTCTATTATTCTATGAAAGTAATGGGACAACTCAGTACCAGTGGGTGTCAAGAGTTCACCATTTGGCTTACAGCATGAGGCCTGGATTCACCAAGCCATGTGTACTGGAGACACAATGTCAGCAGCTATGTGTGTAGATGATACCCCATTTGTTGAGATGATTAGAGCTCTTAGCCATATATAGTCACAAGTTTCTCCCAATCCCCAGTAGAAACATCCAGCTTCAAAAGGAGCTCCACACAGGCCTGGTCTACGCTGGAAACTTACTTCATCATAGATAGGTCTGTCAGGGGTGTGAAATCCACACCCTTGGAAAGATGTAACTATGCTGGTCTAAACTCCCGACGTAGGCAGCACTAGGTCGGCAGAAGAATTGTTCCATCAAACTAGGTATTGCCTCTCAAGGAGGTGGACTATCTAAAGTGACGAGAACCCCTCCTGTCAGTGTAGCGAGTGTCTACACTGAAGCGCTGCAGTGAACAGCTGTGCTGCTGTCACGTTTTAAGTGTAGACAGACACCTGCTGTCTGTCATGTACAGGACATGTATGCTATGAGGGCACTATGAGGAATGCTAAAGCATCAAGCAGCATGGAGGCACAGCAGGATAAAGTGAGTTGTGTCCTGTTTTCCTGCAGCCAAAAACCTTTGTCATCTCTGGGCTGTGCTCACGACATGACCAGCTTTCCCCTACTACTGGTTCTTGTTGGGAACCAGTAGGGAGGAAGAAAGTTGAGGGGCGTAATGGCCAGGGAGGAACATGAAAGGATCCAGCATGGCATGGCATGGGCTGCAGTGGGGAGCTGGGTGGCAGCAACGGGTAGGTGGGTGGGGCGATGGAGCGCTCCCAGGGGAACAGGAAGACGAGCTAAAAGAATGGAAAAAGGTCTCCTCATCTATTCCTCGGTGCCACTCACAGAGAACTACTATCAGTGCGATAAGAGTTAAAAAGCCAAATTTCTCATGATGGCAGGAGTAGGATCTAGTGGTTCAGACAGGGGTCTGTGAATCAGTACTTCTGAGTTCCATTCCCACTTCTAACACAGACTCCTAGGTGGCCTTATGAAAGATTTCACCTTCCCATGCCTTGGTTTCCCCATTTGTAAGAGGGATAATAGCTTCCCTGGGGCGTTGGGAGGATGAATTACACCATATTAATCAAGCACTTTGAGATCATCAGATGAAGAGGGCAAAGGGCTATTACAATACCGCTTTGCTACGCAGCATGAACCAGTGGTAACAGTTTAAACAGCTGTGCCTCAAGGTTCTGTCTGTAACCACCAGCTTTTCCATAATACAAGAACCCCCACACTACTGAAAGAAGGGGACTTAAGGACACTGATTCATGTGACTGCAAAGCTCTGGGAAAGGCTTCTTTTGTTCAGCTGCTAGAAGAATTATTGCTTCAAAAGAAGCAATGAGCAGGTATATTCTTTCATGTCAGGATGGGGTCGGAAGGAGCAGGGACGAGAAGAGACAATCCTCAGACTATGAAAAGAACTGTAATGGAAAAAGTCTCTCTGATCATATACACAGACCAACCTTTTGCAGTCATCTCTGGAAAATTTCATCCTCTACACTTTACTTGCAGTGTTTCCAGATTAGGAACCCAAGGGACATTTCCTAATAAAAATAACATTTGTTAGAGGGATATAATGTTGCTTCTGAAGAGTGTAAAGATTTTGCCAGTTTGATTTTAGGAACCTATTTCAAATCCTCAGCTGGTATAAGCCTGAATAGCTCCACTAACTGAGTCCCACTGAAACAGAGCTACACCAATTTACATCAGCTAATGATCTAGTCTTCTGTATTAAACCTTAATAATACTTTACAGTTCTAAAGTGTTTATCCCAGGAGGATCTCAAGGCACTTTCCAAACAAGCAATCTTCCTTACCTATCTCACAAGGGGGTTGAGGTATATGATCTCCATATTATAGATGGGAAAAATATAAAGCACAGAGGGGTTACAAGTCTTTCCCAATGGTCACATAAGGAGTTAGTGGCAGGTGTGGTAATAGAACTCAGGAACCTTAGGACATGCCTACACATGCAATAAAAACACCTGTGGCTAGCCCATATTAGCTGACTTGGGCTCGAGCTGTAGGACTATAAAATTGCAGCATAGACATCAGGGCTCAGGCCGGAACCTGGGCTGTGAGACCCTCCCACCTCAAGGAATCTCACAGCCCAGGCTCCGGCCTGAGCCCTGACATCTACGCTGCAATTTTATCGCCCTGCAGCCCAAACCTATAAGCCCAAGTCAGATGATATGGCCCAGCCACAGGTGTTTTACTGTGGTGTAGACAGCATTAGATTAAAATATTGAGCAGCAGCACCATCTGATAATTCATAGGATTAGCACTCAGAACCCACTTATACCAAAGAGAAACTTCACTCTGAAATGGACTGGAGTATCACTATATACAGCATGAAAATCAACCTAAGAAATCTGAGACTTCTACAATAAATCCTGACAGTGGTGTAACTGAACTCACCCATACAAGCAGGTTCCATTGTACATAGCCACACAATTGTTCTATGCATTCATTTAGGAAATGCCATAGTTATTAAGAATTAGGCCTTTCTATGAGAGAAAGATGCACTGGATTTGTTAAAGTTGTCGTTTTAGAGCCCCTTATTTCGGCTTAAACCAAGTTTATTTTGGTTCATCTTAAATTGATTAAGAATTGGTTTAAACTAAACTAAACTAAGGCTGTCCACATGGGAGGTTTGCATTGGTTTAAAAAGTGATTTAAGTTAAACTAGTGGAATTTTCCCACTTAAACCAGGCCGTGATGCTCCTACTTAATAAACAAACAATCTCAGGCTACCAGAAAGCCCAGAAACCTTCCAACTGGAAAAAGCAGATGAGTGGGAGAAGAGTGCATCGGGTGGGCTAGATGTGAAAAAGTAGGAGTGTCCAAAACAGTTTCCTTTGGAGAATCTGAGCAAGATGTGCAAGGTTCTCAGACGTACAATGGAAAAGCAAAGACTTTCAACATTCATTCGCACAGGCATCTTGACCTCCCTGTTTTGGATCTTATGACCCTCTGATCTCCTCACCTTTGACTTGAAACTATGTCATACCAGCTGCTAACAAGATAAAGCGATGCTTAGCGCCCCCGGGGGAGGAAGAGAAGGTTAGATATTTAGCAGCTAGCTGTTACTGAAAAATACCTTTGGAATGGAATTTTTAAAATTCATTGCCCATCACCCTTAGCGTTGGTCTGTGGTCCTGCTGTAATAAAACAGCAGAAGAGAGGACCTTCCAGCATGCCCTGACCTCTAAGAGGGATGTGAAAAAATGGGTTTGGCTATGCACAGTAGGAGCAATAGCATGTTTTTATCCCACTTAGGAGCCGCCAACAGTTCAGGCAAAGTAATGTGCGGGAGGTATGAACACATCAATATTGGGCCAAATTCTCAGCGAGTGCAAAGCAGCATAACTCCATTGACCTCAACTGAGCTGAGGGATTTTGAGAACTAACCCTTTCTTCTGTCCTGCCTTTGAAAGGTTTCATGAGATAGTCCAGGGGTCAGCAACCTTTCAGAAGTGGTATGCTGAGTCTCGATTTATTCACTCTGATTTAAGGTTTTGCGTGCCAGTAATACGTTTTAATATTTTTAGAAGAAGGTCTTTAGTTATATATTATAGACAAACTATTGTTGTATGTAAAGTAAATAAGGTTTTTAAAATATTTAAGAAGCTTCATTTAAAAATTAAAATAAAATGCAGAGCCCCCTGGAATGGTGGCCAAGACCTAGGCAGCATGAGTGAAACCAAAAATCAGCTTGCGTGCCGCCTTTGGAATGTCTGCCATAGTTTGCCTGCCCCGAGACAGTTGCATGCACCACCCAAAGCTCAGGCTTTTATCTCCCTTTCTAGCCTCCTTCATGCTATAATTAGAGGTCAAATTTTTCAAGCCTAGGTGCCTACACTTAAGACTAAATCCATATTTAGGCACCTAAATAAGAGAGGCCTGATTTTCAGAGGTGCTGAGCTCTGCTTGGAGCTCCAGGTGAAAGCCAGACCACTTTTGCAGGAAGGCGGTGCAGCCTAGTGGATAAGACAATAGACTGTGACTCAGGAGATCTGCATTCTATTGCTGGCTCTGCAACTGATGTTTGGTGACATTTCACCTCCCTGTACCTCAGTTTGCCCCAATTTACCTCCTTTGTGAAGTGCCTTGAGATCTAGAGATAATGATCTGGATGACGGGATGGGATGGATTGCAACCTCAACAAGTTCACAGATGGCACTAAGCTGGGAGGAGACATAGATACGCTGGAGGATAGGGATAGGGTCCAGAGTGACCTAGACAAATTGGAGGATTGGGCCAAAAGAAATCTGATGAGGTTCAACAAGAACAAGTGCAGAGTCCTGCACTTAGGACCGAAGAATCCCATGCCTTGCCACAGGCTAGGGACAAACTGGCTAAGCAGCAATTCTGCAGAAAATGACCTGGAGATTATAGTGGATGAGAAGCAGGACGTGAGTCAACAAGTGTGCTCTTGTTGCCAAGAAGGCTAACCGCATATTGGGCTGCATTAGTAGGAGCATTGCCAGCAGATCGAGGGAAGATCTATTTGGCACTTGTGAGGCCACATCTGGAGTCTTGCGTCCAGTTTTGAGCCCCCACTACAGAAAGGATGTGGACAAATTGGAGAAAGTCCAGTGGAGGGCAACGAAAATGATCAGGGGGCTGGGGCACATGACTTAGGAGGAGAGGCTGAAGGAACTGGGATTGTTTAGTCTGCAGAAGAGAAGAGTTTGGGGGATTTGATAGCAGCCTTCAACTACCTGAAGGGGGGTTCCAAAGAGGATGGAGCTCAGCTGTTCTCAGTGGTGGCAGATGACAGAACAAGAAGCAATGGTCTCAAGTTGCAGTGGGGGAGGTCTAGGTTGGATATTAGGAAACACTGTTTCACTAGGAGGGTGGTGAAGCACTGGAATGGGTTACCTAGGGAGGTGGTGGAATCTCCTTCCTTAGAGGTTTTTAAGGTCAGGCTTGACAAAGCCCTGGCTGGGATAATTTAGTTGGTATTGGTCTCCTGCTCTGAGCAGGGGGTTGGACTACATGAGCTCCTGAGGTCTCTTCCAACCCTAATCCTCTATGATTCTATGCTTATTAGGTCATAAATAGATGCAGCTAGTTACAAGGGTCATCCAAATTATCCCACCATGTTCAAGCCTCTAATAGAAAGAAAGGGCTGGAGGCATCATGGCAATAGAGCTGTACTAAGGAGCTGATTCTGCAGTCTTTACTAAAGTAGACGTGGCAACTTTCCATTGACGCAAAAGGAAGAATGATTTTGTGGTAACCACATTGGCGCAAGATTAAGGAAATGCGGGTTCAATTCTTTCAGTCCACAGATTTCCTGTGTGATCTTTGGCTCAAGTGATTTACTCTCTCTCTGCCTCAACTGGTAATGTTAATAATAATGTTTACTGACATCAGAATGGGGTCTTACAAGAACCTAGACAGACTGAGGGTACTCAGCCTGTGGTAGGATCAGGCCCCCAAAAGAGAAGTTCCATTTTCTTTGCAAACACAATATACTTAAGTCACCAATGCTCCCCTGCTATTCCTAGGAGGGCTGCTACTGTTCTTTAGCATGGATGATCCAAGAGCCTCAGAGATCATCCAGACTGTAGAGAATTTGACTTATTTCACACCTTTTCCTACTCCTGCAGGATCTTGTTAGTGACTCACATTTGCACCATTTAAACTGCTTAAAATTTGCTTGGAACGTATAAAATGAATCAAAACCTCAAAAGCAGCAGCAAGTCAGAACAAACCAGGCCCAAGTTAACGCAACGCGTTTAACTCATTAGTCAAACTCTGCTTTTCCATTAGCTAAGCACTAGAGCTCTAAATTTTATGATTAATATTGGAAGCATCCCCGAGCGAGATGACCTCTGTCTAGACTGATGCATGTTTTCCTCCAGTCTCTGTGCTGATAATTCCCAGGTTGCTATGGGGAAGCAAGCATCTGCCAAAGCCATCTCTGATATTCCAGGATTTTGTATATACTCCTCTATAAACAATGGTGCCATTGAACTGGTCACTGAGAGATCCCTGTTAGGATACGAAAGGCCTCCTCATTTCCCTTCTTACTCGTTTATGGAAAGCTGCTAAGGGGATGGTGGTACGAAATGGGAGAAAGCCACTGTAGCAATTCCTCGCACATCTGCGACGCCTTTCACAAGACCGTCTCAAAGCTCTTTACGCGTTACCCAGCTGAAGTTACACAGCAGCTCTGTGAGGTAGGTCAATAGCGTCGGGTGAGGAAACTGAGATACACAGATGATAAATCGCTTTACCCAAGGCCACAGCTAGTTAGTGGCTGAGCCAGAACTCTCAGTCCTCTGCTCTAACCACTCAACTAGCACTCAAAAAAAAAAATTGTTTTTTTCTCCTTTTTCACAATGCCACCAATATATTTCCCTTCTGTCATTCCGCTGCAAAGCAGATGGTGGCTAGGGCTTCTGGTCTGGGGTTTTCTTTCCACTCAGGTGTGAATGCCAATGCTGACGCCACTCATACTAGGAGAGTGTGGGCTTACGTACTCCTCTCGTGGCTGGTCCACACAAAAGGTTTATGATTCTGCCACAGTAATCATCTTAGGAGGCTAAATCCTTACGCTCAAGCAGTAGAGGCCCCTGCTTTGGCAGTGAAGGTCATAGATTCAAATACCATGGTCTGCTCAAACAGGGGCAGCTACATAGTGCCACCCAATGTGGAGCCTGAACCCATGAGCCTGGCAATAAGAGTCACTCAGACAGTGACTCAGAACATCAGACAGTTTGAAGAATGCACAGGTGAGTGTCTTCCATCATCCCTTTCATCCTGGAGAGCTTTCCCCTCCTTCACAGCCTCATCCCCATGCCACAACAGCCACTACATTTGCAGGTCCGTGACCAGCTTCTCAGGTGACTGATTCCATAATGCAAATGGCACCCTCTTCCCTCTAATGGCTGAGATCCCCCCCTTGACACTACACACATACTGGGAGAATCTGAGATTACTACATAACTAGTGCACATGGTACCTCCACTAGGCCATGCCCTACGCATCCTTAAACAGAGAGTGCTATATTTCTTCACGAGCTGCATTATATTTACCATCCTCGAATGGAGAAATCTGTAGGAACCAAATGTTAAAAGGTTATTACTAGTTATTCTACAGCCAATGGCCCTTTGAATAATCTTGTTTTAAAAGTGCATTAAAAAGCACCCATATCCACTGTTGCTTCAGGCTGTAAAATGTGTCCCCAGCCAAGTCAGGACTTAGCCACAGAAACCACTCTGTGGTGTTTCAGATACCACAGATTCCCCCTTATAGTTAGGCTAGGATACAACTATGGTAATTGGATGGGATCTGCAGGCAAATGATGATGAAGGGTGATCCCTGTATTTGCATATTAAAACACTACAGCACTGTAAAGAGAGCAGCTTTGCACTGAGTCATCACTAGTCGTTTGCAACCTGAAGACACTCAAAATCCAAGGTGGACAGAATTATTTACTCACCTAGCTCATCCTCTTTCCACTACAGGATTCTTCCTGGCAGTTTATTCTCAAGGAGTCTGTCAAGTCTAGTTTTAAAATGACTCAGGCAACAGAGCTTTCACCATTTCCCATGGGAAACTATTCCACGGCCTAATAGCCTAACCTCCCAGTTAAGAACTTTTTCCGGATGTCCTGCCTACACTCGTTAAATTTCCTCCCAGTACTCCTAATACTAATCCTCAACTCCTTCAGACACACTGCAGAGTTATTACAGCCCCTCTTTCTTCATCCTTTAGCCAAGCAACACATAAAGAGCTCTTTAAATCAATCCTTATAAGTCAATCCACTCAAACCCACAACTCTCGGAATCTGCTCATGTCCGTGGACAACTCTGTTGTACCCAAATGTGACCATAAGACCCCAAAGAGAAGCCAAATCACAACTATAGAAAATGGCACCCAATAATTCATAGCTTTTAACAAATAAAGAATTCATCTAATTACAAGGACTGTATCACATAAGTTGTGTCTTTCTGATTTGATTCGCAATAATAGGCAGATATAGAGCCTGATCCAAACACTGTGGGAAGACTTCCATTGGGCATTGGATCAGTTCCTTCAAGTTATAAGTGCATTTACCTCTATTTGGTTGAGAAACGGCTTGTCAAACTTGAAGCCAGGGATCCTCTTTTCACTGCAAACGACTCCCACGTCTTCCGTGTGTTTGCAGTCTGTGACGCCCCAGCCATTTGTGGTACACGCTGCCAGTGTCACCTCGTTGCCAGTACAGTGGACATTGTCCATCCAGATTTTGCCTGAAGAGGAAAGAATTGACAGGCTTGAGACATCAGTGAGCAAACTGCAGAGATGGTAAATCTAGATTCACTAATTGATCTAAAATGAGCCTGACACACCAGTTCTGCTAAGTGTGTGTTCCCCACAGTAAATCCTGTCAAAGGAAGGTCTAAAATCTTTACTGAAGATATTTAAGGTATTTATAAACCAGAAACACAATGGTTAAGTTGAATAAGGTACACGTTTAGGGTTAGATCCTGAGCTGGGGTAAATCAGCATCGCTCCATTGAAGTTAATGGAGCTATATCGATTTTGAGGATCTGTTCTTCAATGTCCAATAGCAAGCATGCCTGCATTAAGATACACAAGCCAAGAATTCCCAAATTGACTAATGAGTTGGGGGCCCCCCAAGCGGAGACATCTTACAGGAGCCTGATTTTCTGACAGTGCTGAGCACCCACCCTCTGAAAATCAGCTCCTTTTAATGTGTCTCAGGTTGGGAATCCAAAAATCAAGTCAAATTTTCAAAATCTTCCCCAACTTAGGTATTGGAAAAGCTTAATTTAAAACATGAAGCATATAGAGTAGTTGTTTCAGATAAATACATGAAACCACACTGATGCTGTGCTCAGAGAGTTCTGCACTTTGCACATTGTATCTGAGTCCCACCGTAACGAGTGTACACCAGGCACTGTGTCCCGCTGCAGATAGTCCTGTTTCGCAATGTGGAACAAAATCCTTTTTTCTTGCGTACCATCCCCTCTGCCATTTGCATCAGCACATAAAGGAAAGGAAGGCAAAAAGTGATTTTAATCAAACTTGCTTGTGGTAAAAGCTAGCTTCCCCTGATGACGGCCACTTCAGAGCATCTGGTGTCAGTAGGTCTTCTCGGCTCAGCTGATTAGAGCATGGCTTCCAGTTGCACAGGCCATGAATCAGCTGTCTTCATCCGGGGCCTCTTGCATCCTCTCTAATGTGTCAAATCCTGATTAAACTTCCGTTTGGAGGGAACTCTGAGTTTTGATTGAATCGGGTCATTTTTTTAAATGTGTATTTTGGCCCAAATTTCAATGGGTGCCTAATGGCTTGGGAGGCCTGGAATTCCAGGTGCCAACCTGAAACACCTTAACAAGGCCTGACTCTCAGACAGCTCTGAGCCCCGACTTTCTGAAAAATGTGGCCTCTCTTAAGACATCAACAAGTTGGACACCTAAAATCACAACCCCCATCTCAATACCATGGCCACACTCTCCCTGCAGTAGCTGATGGGGGGGGGGGGGGAAAAAAAAAAAAAAAAACTTACAGCGTCACATGAAATCTACTGGCCCCACCCTGGGCTCTGTATAGTGCGCATCCTGGAGTCTTTAAGGGGCTGATTCTCAGTAGCACTGAGCATTTACAGCTCCTTGGGACTTCAAGGGGAGCTGTGGCCCTCTGAAATAAAAATCAAGCTCTGCATGCTTAGCCCACGTGTCAGACCACCGGGGGTGTCCCACATTTGGGGAATCAGAAAGAGATTCCCCCGCCCCCCCAGCTGTAACAATCCATTCTGACACCTTTAAAAGTGAGATGTATAAGACTTCCTAGGCATCAGTGCTACCATGCTCTATATGAGGGATCTGAACTGTTTCCCCAGGCCCCGTGCAAAGCCTATGTGAATGGCCATGGCAGAGTGCAAGCTCTCACGGTGGTCAGATGGAAGGAATCTCCTCCTCTTCCAGTTTTGAGGCTGCTACTGAAAATACCAGGGCAGCCTCTGAAACTGCTGCATTCCCTCCTCTGTCTCCTATATATCCCCCATCGCCGTAGCTTCAGAGGGTGTGATTACTCCACAACCAAACACCTGCAGCTGGCTCGTGTCAGCTGACTTGGACTTATGGGCCTATAAAAATGCAGCGCAGATGTTCAGGCTCCAGCCCAACCCCAACCGCAATTTTATAGCCCAATGAGCTTGAGTCAGATGACACAGGGCTGCTGTGGATGTTTGACTGCAGTGCATGTAAGCCCAAGGTTCAAACTCAGACTCATGCCTAACCACCTTCCATCTACACACAATCACGCTGACCCAGGGTTCCAGGCCCCTGTGGGAGTGGAGAGGCCAAGCCTCAGTCAAGCTGGGATCCAGGATTCAAGCCCCATGTCTTCAGTGTAGATGCAGCCACAGCAACAGACACATGCTCTAGGAGTCTGCCAGAAGCATCCCACAGGTGGATGTTCTTTGTCCTCTGGACAGTCAAGTTTGGTGGACAGTCAAGTTCCCCCGCCCTGCATCATGAACAAAGGGCTACAGTGACTACATTTTGGGTGGGCACTAGGAAGTCTGGGATATGATTGGTTGGACTCAGGCCCACATGACACCATAACCCCAGGTTGGGACCCAGGCTTCAACAACTCCTAGCCAGGGGTTAGGAATGATATAAATGCTCATGCCAAAGCCTAACAAACCCAGAATCTGATAACTTGAGTTTTAACAACCCAGGCTTATGTTGCAATGTAGACAGACCCTGAGCCCACAAGTGATAAGAGACAGGAACTTAAGGCAACAGGAATAAGTGCACTAGTCGCCCGCCAGAGGCTCGAGTAGGCATGTGCTGTGCATTGCACAAATGCAGCTGCTTTACTGCATTTGGCTGGTTGATTCACCGTATCCTGGATCCAACAACCATGCTCCTCCTCTCTTCCAGACCAAGCCATGCTCAGACCCACCCCCACACCCACCACACAGCAATGCAGAAATTGCCCTGGTGAATCCCAATGCCATGGCCTGGGCTCCCTGCGGCACGTTATGTGAATCAGAGGGTAATGTTTTGTTTAAAATGTCACGGCCTCTCCCTTGGAAATCTCCTGCTGGACCGTGGGAGCCAAGATCCACAATGTGAGGTCTCAAATTTCTCTCAAGTCAATTTTAAGCCTTGCTTGCTTTTTATGGGATTTATTTCATTTTATAGGTGTGAGCATTAAAGAATGGTATTAAACTATGGACCAAATTCATCTCCAGTGTAACTGCAGGGAGTGAATGGAGTTACATCTAGCGTGAACCTGGCTTTATGCTACCAATTATAAAATATTCAGTAGGCAAATATTTACTTATGGTAGATAAGACAAACATACAGTTATTGAGGCTTATGGAGCTACTAAACCCCAAATATGCTTTTAATAATCAATTCCTACATATAACAAACCAATATTTGCCTTCCTACATCTTAATTCAAGGCATATTTGGAAGCCCCAAACTGAAGTGTGATCAGGTTGATGTCTCGTCTGTAACAGTCCACTTTACATCCAAGCTATCTATAGGCAATATCAAGGAGGAGAAAAAATAAACAAACAGAGACAGTTTCATGTAAGGTTCGGCCTGATGAGAACTCTTCCCCTGCCAGAGCTATTATGTTAGTTTCCTGAATGATTACTATAACGTGTGTTTAATTACATAATTAAAAATGCAGGCTTGGGGTCTCACAGGCTACTCCAGAAGCCACTCAAGACAAACTGCTGCCCTCAGCAAAGTTTCAGTTTGCCACCCGCTTCCTACCCGTAACAGACAGTTCCTTATAATCTGAAGAGTCAAGATACAGGGTGGGAAGATGGAAGGACTATTATCCCCATTCCACAAATGAGGAAACAAGAGACATAGATTAAGTGTCTTGAAGAAGGTCGTACACTCGTAGACCACCAGATCATATCATCTGATCTCCCAAATATCACAGGCCACAGACGCCACCCAGCTCCTGCACACTAAACCTGACAACTGAAATTAGACCAAATAAACTGAGACCCCTGGGAGACTAGACTATGATGTGCCACAGGTAGACAATATGAGGGAACCGAGGTGCACCAATGCCTAAGACCCCCACAATGGCAGGGAAATGGCTAAGTGAGAGATGCCCAAAGAACCCTGGCAAGTGACCGGCACTCACACACCGCGGAGGGAGGCAACCCCTCTTCCACCTCAAGGTCACTGCCAAACTGAGCTGGGAGACAATTCCTTCCCGACCTCACCTATGGCAATCAGTTAGACTCCAAGCAGGTGAGCAAGAACCAACCAGCCAAGCTGCTGAGAGAGAATGCTCAGTGTCCTGACCCACCCTGTCCAGTGTCGCATCTCCAGCCACAGCCACACATCTTACTACAGAGAAAGGAGATCAATGATAACCACGACCTCTGAATAGACTCAGGGGAAAATATCCCTTCCTGACCCCTGTAGGTGGCTGGCCAAAACCATGAAGCATGAGTTTTTGGGAACATAAGCTATAAACCAGAAGTTAGCCCCAGGCCTGCTGAGCCCTGCCCCCTATCATTACAAGCTACCTTGAAAGGTCACAGAGGGGAGGCCTCTAACAGCCGGAAATCAAACCCACATCTCTTGCACTCCAGTCCCATGCTTTAACCACAAGACTTCCACCCAGCCTCTCCCAGTCTGAAACTTCTGGGTACCCTAAATCTCAGTTTCATTAGCACCAGCAGTGGTAGCCTGGGAATGGGGTCTGAGTCAATTCCTCTTCTCCAAGAGATGGCCCTCTCTAGGCCAGAGCTGAGCCACATCCTCAGTCTGTTGTGTTGAAACATCAAGGGCTTTAATCTCCAGTTGGCTCAGTCGGGCCCCTCTCAATAGCACTAAACTCAACTCAGACCTGCCTACACTGACACTTAATTCATGGCTAGATGGGATTTAAATCAACCCCACAGTAGCCTACCATGTGCCAAGTGTCCATGTGGACCCTCCTACCATGCACTAAAAGCTCTGTAGTGTGCGTCGATCTGCTCCGCTTTGAAACAGGAGCAGATTAAAGCACACGAGAGAACTGTTAGGGCACAGCAGCAGGGTCCACCCGGATACTGGAGTGCGCCACAGGCTAGCACGGAGCAGATGTACACCCCAGCTTGCCATGAACGAAGCGTTCATGTAGACAAGACCTTGCGTTCATTTTGTTTCAATCATTTGCCACTGGAAACCCCACCATGGCATGGGCACGCAGAGAGGGCCAAGGAAAGCAGAGTGAACGTAAACACAAGGTGGGCTGCGGAAACCGGGCAACTTTACCTTCTCCTTTTCCATACTTGGAGCTTGACACCCAGGACACAGCCTCCACATAGCCCAGCTCTTTGCATACCACGTTAGCAGCGTGGATGGAGAAGTCGTCGTCACACACCGTGCCCCACTCCCCGCTGTAGAACACTTCCACCCGCCCCTCGTTGTGCTTCCGCTTCTGCCCGGCCAGCCGCAGCTGAATCTTGGGGACGTTGGCTGGCTGCTGGGGGGCATGGTATTCTGGAGGGGGTTGCTCAAGGTAGCCGGAATAGTAGGGCCAGTGCTCATACTGGGCAAGGCCCAAATGGCTCAGACAGCTGAAGAACAGCAGCCCGATAAACCAGTGGTTACGGTTGAAACTCAGGCATCTTCCCATTTTCGGGCCCCGCGGTTCTCAGAGCTAGCTCCTCTCTTTAGCAGCTGCTGTTCAGTGCAGGTAGGATGCTGCGTGGGTTGGCTGAAAAAGAAAAATCTGTGTGAGAGGTAAAACATGACAACAATGGGGACTTATTTTTCTCTCCAACGAAGGGACCTGACCAATGGAAGGATATGTCCAAGTTGCCCCCTCCTGGTGTTTTAGCGAAACATTTCTGAAATCAAAAGGTGTGCGACAAAGAACTCCTATTCTCCAGCCAGCTCTAATCTGAAAACAATTCTTTATCATGTATAATGACTAAAGCAGACTAACCTAGTCAGTCTGACCAAACAAGAGAGTTTCACCATTTTAATTGTGCGGCCATCTGATCAAATGCACAATTAAAAAAAAAGCCAAATTCATCCTTTAAATGGTGGAAAAATAGAGAGGAAAGGAAATAAAATAATGTGGTCAAGAATGGAGAGATTTACATTGCAGTTTGAGTTTTCCTGGTTCCCAATATTATGACATACGACATATTTCCATTACTGCATGTCTGACTTCATCTACACAGAATTTCTGTATGTGACCATGCACAGGAATCATTTTTAATGTAGATTTGTCTGAAGTTCTCTGGCCTCTTGGTAATGTTATAACTGAACTCCAGCTCTGAGTCAATTAGATAGAAGTCCAGCAGTTAAACTACTTCTACACGCTTGCAGTGAGTGAAGGTTCAGAAACTGTTCATTTAAAGGTAGGAGGAGTTATTTTCTGGTTAAGAAACTTGAGCCAGACGTGGTGCTGAACTGAATGTCAGTTCATTTCCTGTCCCAGCCCTCAGATATTCCACACTGTCATTCATGCAACCAGCACATGGAGCAGTCAGAGAGTACACGTGTAGGTTAGAGGCTGAATAGTTTCCAGATGAAGCAATGCCAGAGAGCAGTGGGAAAAAGCTCCCCAACTCCCCAAAGCAGTATTGTTCCCTGACAGCAGCTAAAACACAGGGAAGGAAAGTCATCAATACAGATGTCTAGAATAGAACATCAGTCAGTATGTGCTAGGTCTGTGCTACCCCAAAAGGTGACAAAGAGACACGGGCACAGGGAAACCTGGATAAAGTAGCCTTCCAAGCGGCTGAAGGAGGCTGTGTGATCTACTGGACCAGAAGTCAGGAAACTTGGTCCTATTCCCAGTTCTGCCACCGCACTGCTAAGTAGATCAGAGGCAAGTCACTTCCACCTCAGTTTCCCCTTAAGTAAATGGGGATGGTGATACTGACTCTCCTTTTGTAAAGTGCTCTGAGACCTTTGGATGCAAAGTCTCTCTCTCTCTCTCTCTCTCTCTCTGAACCAAGTGCAAGTAGCAAAGGTGGGTGCATTTGAAACATCCCTATTCATGAATGGCACAGTGAAGTCGTAAACTATGGTTCAAACAAAACTGGTTTGGGGAAACTAGAGGGAATAGAGTGCTACAAAGTGCTGGGTTTGGGCCAAATCTTGATCTTGTTACCATCATGGATTCCCATGAACTTCATTGGACTAAGACTGATTTCTAGGCTGTCGTATGGGATTCATCACTGCAGTAACTATACACCTCACAAACACTCCATGAGGTCAGGAAGCATTATCCCCATTTCACAGATCAGGAACTGAGGCACAGAGAGAAAAAGCAACTTGCCCACAGTCACAAGTGGTGTCTGTGGCAGAGCTGGGGGTAGAACTCAGATTCTGGAGTCCCAGGACAACACCTCAAGCACGTGACTTTTCTTTTCTTCTGACAATTCATTAAGGGGGTTTGCCAAAAAAAATAGAGTGAAATATGCGTTCTGACCGAACTTAATGTGCCTTTTTTGCATATACGAAAGGCTCATAGAGACCAGATGCTGCATAAATCACTCCCAGCACATATCCACTGCTTTCAGCAGAGTTATGTTGGGACAGCACTGGATGGCCAGGTGAATTATGAGTTTGGTTTGTGTTCTTGGCTCCTGCCAAAACATCTGGTATAAACAGCTACCACAGCCCACACGCTGATGTGATCCAATAAGGCAAATCCTAGTGCCTAAAGTTCACTTAGGCAGTTGGCTAGCTCAGTGATGGGTCCAGGACAAGAACATTTAAAAGGAACATATGGCAACCATCTGAATTAGGTAAGTTAAGGGCACAGTACACAGACTTATGGCTGCATCTTCTGAAGCCACCAAACACACTCTATTGAGGAAAATATTTACAGCAAAAGTCCCATCCAATGCTATGGCTGAGATTTGCAAAGCCATCACAAGAATTGGGACTCCCCTGAATCTCAGTGGGAATGGAGCATTTTAAATTCCCCAGGCAACTGAAAATCTCACTCTATTTCATAAGATGCTCCACTTGTGCCAACACTATTTAATACCTTTGTACTTTGACAAATCACTGTCTCTTAAGCACTCTGATCTTCCTCTAAAGATCTCGAAACACATTAATGATTTAAGCCTCACCCCCATGTGAGGTAGCTAGGTTTCCCCATTCAGGGGAAACTGAAGCACAGAACATTAATTTGCCCAAGAAGTTGGTGGAAGAGCTTGGAAAAGAATCCAGATCTCCGGACTTGCTGTCCTGTGCTTTAAACCAGAAGACTCTCCTCTGTCTCTACATTAACTCATTGACCCTGCCAGCAGGTAGGGCATCTTGGGGGACAACTACTGCACTGGTGGGGTGCAAAATAAACTTTATTAAGAAAATGCAAAAAACAGGGTAAATTCAATAGTGAGGGGTATGGGGTTTGTTAAGGTAGACAATTGGGGAGGGGTTTCTTTTAGTAAATAGTATAGGGGGTTTCAATAGTGGGGTAGAACAGTGGGGTACAATACAGTTGATAACCAATTAACACTGAAATATAAATGTAACAGGTAGCTAACAATTTCTTATGTAAAGGGTGTGTTACAGCAGCATATAACCAACTAACAGTTATGGGAAAAATGTGTTAAATATCCAACAACTGTAGGTAAAAGTGTGTCACAGTGGTATAAATGTAAAATGTGAGGTGTGTTAGAGAGAAAAAGGGTAACCAATGGAGCCGCCCGCTTGTGTTCCTATAAATTACTACACCTGAGTAATACATAATTAAATCACTTCTATCGATCTTCTTACATATTGTCTAGAGCAACACGTATGGTTCTGATATTATGTGGGTGTTTTAAGACGCGCCAATACACCTCACCATCCCAGTGCCAGGCCATTTTGCTGCCCATTAGTCGAAAGCAACATTGGAATTTATTTTATTAATGTTGCTGTCATCTGCTGTTAACAATTCTCATGGGAAGGCACTCCTCCTAAAATATTTCTTAAAAACTTAATATGGGACAACAACAAATTTTGTATCCAAACACCAACCACAGGTGCTCAGTTACTTCTCTCCACTGGTGCATTAATTGATGGAATCTCGAGGCCAGTGAGATCCCAAAGGTTGTATACCAGGACCCTCTCAGTCTCAACACTAATAGTTTAAACAAGATTCGGGGCCAAGTACAGAACTTCATTGCGGCTGCTTTAGTACCATGGCAAACACGCCATTACAATCCTTTAATAAACAGCATTAAGATACAGAAAAATAAGGAAAAAATAGTTAGAACATTTAATTGTGAAGTAGTAAAGTTATGCTCTCATGATTAACGGTATCCGCTTGTTCCTTTTCCCTTTGCTCATGAGAGTTGATGGAGGAAAGAAACCACGTTTGAGCCACAGTCTATACGACGCGCGCGTATCGGCCGTTACCAATCGAGTGCTCGGGATCGATAGTATCGCCGGTCTCTCTAACCCGATTATATCGAATCCCTGAGCGCGCTTACATCGATTCCCGGAACTCCACAACAAACAAACTTGGTTAGGCCAGAAATCGACCGGCGACCCGAACACATCCGATCCCGCGCAGATGAAGACGGGTGAGTACGATCAATTTTAGATAATCACAATTCAGCTCACGCTTTCTCGTAGCTGAAATTGCGTATCTAAAATGATTTTCGCGCTTCGTGTAGACCTGGCGCCTACAGTCTCTTAATATGGTATTAAGATAGTAATTGTTCTTGTGTGGAGGGGAAACCGAGAAAAATGAGTTGAGATGGGCTCAGGTGGGTGCAAGGATGTGTTTGGCCCTAGGCAAAACTTCCACCTTGCGCCCATCCCCCGAAGGCCTGTGGCAGCCCTCCACCCTAAGGCGCCCCCCCACCGCTGTCCCCACGCCTGCTCCACCCTGAGACGCACCCCCTGCGGGCAGACTCCCCTTTCCGCCCTGAGGCCCCCCCCCCCACAGAGCTCCCCAGGGCCGGGGAGCCGTGTGCGCAGCTTCCTCGCCCCTGCCACTCTGCTCCGCGCTCCCTCCCGGAGGCACGCATCCTGGCTCACTTGTCCTGCCTCCACAGGCTTCGGCGCGCAATCAGCTGTTTGGCGCTGCAGGCCCTGGAGAGAGAGAATCAGAGTGGGGCGGCTGCTGAGCCGAGGAGCTGAGCAGAGGTGAGCTGGGGGTGGAGCAGTTCCCCTGCCATGCCGCACGGCCCCCTTACTTGCTGCAGACGGCCTTCCCTGTGCCCCTCGCCCGCAGGTCCTATGATCGACCGGGGTGGCGTGAAGATCTGGCCGCAGCGGATCCCACCGAGGACCCGAAATTGTCGGTCCCCCAAATGCTAGTGCCCTAGGTGACCTGCCTAGGTCACCCAAGGTGCATCGGGGCACTGATGGCTAGGCTGGAGCTGCAGCTTGTTAACTCCATTCTCAATTATTCCGGTAACAAATAAGAAACAACACCAAGAGGGGAGAGATAAAGTAACGACAAAGCTGTGGTGTACGCCCCTCCTCTCTACACCGCTGCGCCATCACTCTCCTGCCTTGTCCGCCTGCTGGATAGCGCCCGCCTACACTCAAGTTGGCATGTGCTCTATACTCAGCTATGCTGAACTAGTTGTACTACAGCCATCATAGCTTTCTAGAATTGCTTTTAACCTGTGTGGGCGGCACGTCTGCCCCCGCCCCAGCTACAGCAGTTAGTGAAACTATACAGAGTAATGGCGCTCGCGACTCCTATTACAAGACAAAAAAGGCCAGGAGAACAGAGGGCGGCATATATCATAGGCTTAATGTTCTTTCCGTTTCCGATTTTTAGTCACTGGCCTCTGCTAATATTCCCCAAAGCCTTCTTTTTTTATGTTTTAGGACTCAAAAGCGGGTGATCACCTCCATCTATCTAAATCTAATTTCTGATCTGCCAAGTTTTTGATCCACTATTTTTGGTTCTGCTACTTGCCTGTTGACATCCATGACATTCTCTCCACGTCATTTATCTATCGTAGGCCTTGTTTTTTGACTAATTCCCAGTCTTTTGTCCCCTTTTGCACCTTTTCACAATATTCGTTGTCGTGTTAGTACAACCATGAAGTGTCAGCTGAAGGCCTCGAGGATCATGCTTAGGTCCCGGCCCCTTGGGTCCTGAGCAGGACCAAGTAACCTGACTCATTGGTTTGACCATGTTTTGTCTAGCTATTCTTAAAAGCTCCGGTAACGACGATTCACAACCTCCCTGGCACTATCCAGTCTGGTGAGGAGATGGAGCCTGTCAGGACATGAGGAGCCTGGCTTAGCTGCTATCCTATCCCCAGGCAGTTGAACAGGCTGCCTGTTGCCCCAGCTGAGCCTCTGACACACGTCACCCCAATTCTCGAGCATCAGCAGACCTGGGTTTCGGGACTCTAGCAGCATAGAATGCTTACCTGCTCAACAGCACTTCACCATCACGCTGCAAGTTCTGCCCACTTCCTTGTTCCCAGCCCTGCTCCTGCCTGGACCCAAGCACAGCTGTTCCGTATTCCTCGGTGTCCCTCTTTCCAGTGTTGTCCAGTGGCTTCGGATCACATAAGCCCCCTTTGGGAACTGCCAACTGATGTGCTAAGACTCTTCCTGCCCCTGCTTTCCTACCGCTGGCGAGCCTGGGACCTCAGAGGCCATTGGCCTGGTTCTGAGCCAGACCTGAGCTACCTGCTGCAAACCCAAACCCAGTCTGAACCACGTGCCCTAACGCTGGTGGGATGAAGGCAGCTGAACACTGTTGCTGTTGGGGTTACATACCCCCACCCCCTACTTCTCTAGACTGGCTGTCCAGTGCGGCGGCAGGCAGCGAGCTCTCTGCTATGGTTCTCAGCTGGCCGGCGTGCCCCTCTCGGTGTGCGGGGCGCGGGTGAGGGATCTTCTCCCTCGCCCTCGTCCCAGGGGGTGGTTTACAGGTTAGGCAAGTAATCCGAGGGCGAGAGCCCCTCCCGAACTGCAGCCAGGTCATATAGACATTTCACTGACCATTCCATCCGCCAATTGATTCCTGGACTCAAATTCAAACCCTCGGCAGTTACGGAGCGGGGCTGGATTCCTGTCCCAGAGACAGTCACCCCCAAGCAGGGTTCACCAGACGCGATATCTGGCGAACCCCAAGACCAGCCGTCCGGCCCTCCTGCGTCCTGCACGGGATCTGGGCCATAGCAGGGCGAGGGGCTTCACCCCCAGGGACTTACCCAGGTCCGCACAGTCCCTCAGCATCTTGCGGTTTTGCCCATGCATAGTTTCCTCTGTCCCAGGGCCTCGCCCTCGCGGCTTCGTCCATACAGCTACCGTGTTTCCCCCACTGACCCTGGCAACCCATAGGTCTCCCTCCACCCACCTATCACCAGTCCATGCTGCTGCGTGGCTTTCCTGAGCTTTTCCGACGAGGGCCTCTTGCTCTCTCTCATGCGTCCTCTCGCTCTCTTGCAGTGGCTCTCTCCAATTCCCATCCGTCTCCGATCCCCTGATGGGGACCAACGTGAAGATCCTTGTTGCTGGTTGGGGACCAGCTCTTCAAGGAGTGCCTGGCTGCGTGCTTCCAGCTGCCCTCCCAGATCTCTCTTGAGCACCCATCTGGGTCAGGAAATCTGCTCCCTCAGAGCGGTCCTCCTCCTCCCAAACTGCACCAGATTAACTAGACGACTTGGGTGTGGTTAGAACTTCCCAATGCGCGTGTTATCTGACCCTCTTGTGTCAAGGATCCAAATGTCCTTTTAAGAGAGATGATTGATAGGCCCTCAGCTTGCCCGTTCCCCAGACTGGGCTCTGGACGTCACTAGGCCTGTTGTGCTCTTGGTCCCCCCATGGTTTTCCAGCGGAGAACCCCTGGCTGTGCCAGCCCTTCTCGTGGTTCAACGACAACCTGCTTTGCCACAGGGTCGAGCTGGGCAGACTTCGCTCTGCCCCTGGACTCGCTTCCTGCAATCCCAGGAACCTGCTAACTGCAAAATCCTTCTCTCCCCCAGGATCGAGCGGGCAGAGCTCCTCCGCCCCTGAGGACTGTACGTGGCAATCCTCAGGGGGACCCGTTGACTGCACACAGTCCTTCTCCCTGTCACACAGCTCCAGAGGATTAACTCGCCCCTGTGAAACCATCCCTCTCTGAAAAGAAAAAACGCCTTCGCACGGCGCCTGGTTCCTCAATTATCCTCCTTTGTGTTTACTGCTCCCAGTCCACTTACTGCAGAAAGCGCATCCATCGAGTGCTGAGTATCATCCTTCCGCCTGCCAACCACGTGTCACGGCAGTCCCTGGGCGATGCTGTGGACTTTGCTCCCACTAAGATCCAGTCAGGAACTTTGGGTGAGCCCTCCTCTCCCTCTGGAGCAGACTTATTTCCGGGCAAGAAGCTTCACGTCTTCCACTCCTGGGTATACTCTCCTTGGAGCATTCAGCTCCTCTGCCCCTCCGTGCGGCTTCCCACAGTAGAGCCCACCAGCGGGGTCTGGGGAAGCACAGAGTTCTGCACCCCACAACTTTGCGTCAGACGTGACTCTTAAGCCAGCAAAAACAGAGGTTTATTGCGATGAAGGAACAATCGGTTAAAACAGAGCTTGTAGATACCAGCGAAACCAGACCCCTCGGGCCTGGAGTCCATTCCTTGGGGGGCAGTGGAGCCAGCCCTGTGGTCTGCAACTTTCGACCTCCTCGTCCCAGCAAGGCGTCCAGGGACTATACCCTGTTCCAGCCCCTCCTTCTCTGCTCAGATCCTTTCCACGCCAGGAGGTCACCTGTCCCTTTGTCTCCAACCACCTTCATGTTGGACAACCTTTTGCAGAGGAGGGGGCCG